>NC_080470.1:720000-727500 GCF_030265055.1 Doryrhamphus excisus | reverse complement strand
GCTGCCACTGGGCTGCCGAGACCAAAAGCGGCAAACATTAAAGAATGAAGATAAAAATAAATATTCCAAAAACGGTAAAAAAAAAATATTTACCAAAAACGTCAAGGCGAGCGGTGCTGGACACGATTCCCGCCTCGTTCTTTGCCGACACCGTGTACCAGCCGGCGTCCTCTTTGGTGGCGGGCTGGATGATCATGCACAAGTAGCCGCAGTTGTCCTGGTGCATGCTGGTTAGCAAAACACAACCACATGATCCAAAACGAAGCTTGATAACAAAAATCCGATTGGCTCCTACCTGATTCTGTCCGTGTTGTGAGTCAGCGACTCGTTCTCCCTTTTCCAGAAGATCTGTGGGAATGGAACGCCAATGACTCGGCATTCCAGACGCACCGGGTGGCCCTCCGCCACGCTGGTGTTCTGCAGCTTCTCCACAAAGGACGGCACCTTGTGCATCTCTTTGGCTGGCAACGGAAGTGATAGCAGTTGGACGATTTGTCCCAAAAACACAATACAATACAAATAGATGAACTTAAATAAAACTAAAATCATGCTGTTTGCTAACAGCAAATACAAATAGACGGTATAGACATTGAAAGGGTGAAGGAAAATACATTTCTGGGGATCACAATACATGAAAATATGAACTGGAAAAATTGAAAAATTGAATTTACGGGCTGCACGGTGGACAAGTGGTTAGCGTGTGGGCCTCGCAGCTAGAAGACCCAAGTTCAATTCCATCCTCGACCATCTCTGTATGGAGTTTAAATGTTCTCTCCGTGCATGCGTGGGTTTTCTCCGGGTACTCCGGTTTCCTCCCACATTCCAAAAACATGCTAGTTTGCTAACATGCTAAACATGCTAATTCGCGACTCCAAATTGTCCATAGGTATGAATGTGAGTGTGAATGGTTGTTTGTCTATATGTGCCCTGGGATTGGCTGGCTGGCGACCAGTCCAGGGTGTACCCCGCCTCTCTCGGCCGAAGACAGCTGGGATAGGCTCCAGCACCCCCACGACAGTATTACTCAGATACTGTGAACATCCAGCAGCAACACAACATTTTTGGCATGACTACTATTTTGATGAAAAATATACTGAACCAGGGCTGCACAGTGGATGGGTGGTTAGCACACAGGCTTCACAGCTAGGAGACCCGGGTTCAATTCCACCCTCGGTCATCTATGTGTGGAGTTTGCATGTTCTCCTTGGGTTTCTCCGGGTACTCCCACATTCCAAAAACATGCTAGGTTAATTAGCCACTCCAAATTGTCCATAGATATGAATGTGAGTGTGAATGGTTGTTTGTCTATATGTGCCCTGTGATTGGCTGGCAACCAGTCCAGGGTGTACCCCGCCTCTTACCCGAAGACAGCTGGGATAGGCTCCAGCACCCCCCCCCCCCCCCATGACTTTACCTGCTACGATGAGCTCCAGGTTGAAGGAGTTTTGTCCGGCACGGTTGCTAGCGATGCAGGTGTAGATGCCAGCGTCGCGACTGGTCACGGGTTCGATGACCAACGAGTGAACGCCGTTTTCGCGCACCAGCATCTTGTGGGCGGAGTCGGGGCGGATGGTCTGTTCGTTAAGCTGCCAGACAAGGTCAGGGGTGGGCAGACCGCTCACCTAATGACGGATGAGGTGGGGGGGGTGGGGGAGGGGTGGAAGGAAACATCAATTCCTGACAGCTAGAAAAAAAGTTGGCGTGCTAAAAACCAGACTCGCTTTCTGGAGGCGGGACTTTTCTTCAGTGTGGAAAATATTTTGGCTGCCTTCACATGACGTGGAAATAAATCCGTGCTAAAAATATTCCCGACTTCAAGACACTGGCATGGAATGACTCCGCACAGGGAATCTGTTTTATGACTTTTTGACATTCGGGAAGCACAGCCAGGGTGGCAAGATGGTGGAAATAATCACCGGTGTAAAACTGTCATGTCAAAGAATTTACAGTAACATCCTCTCAGTGTACTACGTCATCCAGATTCCTGTTCGATTTCCTCACCTTGCAGTCCATACGACACAGTCGGCCCTCCTGCACAATGAGGTCGCCGGGCGCCTGCAGGAAGTGCGGACGGAAGTGGCGCTCCTGGATGTCGTTTTCGTCGCCGCTGTCTCTGGACCTGGACCTGGGCCTGAGATGATCCGTAAAACACGGGAAAACTGGTTTACTTGTTAAGGAGGAATTTGTTATATATGATCGTTGAATGATCGTTGCACGGAGGTTGAGTGGTTAGCGTGAAGACCGCTTGGAGACCTGAGTTCAATCCCACCATCGGCCATCTCTGTGTGAAGTTTGCATGTTCTCCCCGTGCATGCGTCGTTTTTTTTTTATTCCGGGTACTCCGGTTTCCTCCCACATTCCATAAACATGCTAGGTTAATTAGCGACGATGAATGTGAGTGTGAATGGTTGTTTGTCTATATGTGCCCTGGGATTGGCTGGCTGGCCACCAGTCCAGGGTGGACCCCCGCCTCTCACCCAAAGACAGCTGGGATAGGCTCCAGCATCCGCCATGATCCTCGTGAGGATAAGCGGTAGAAAATGAATGAATGAATAATCTTACCAGAATAAAGTTGCAATTTTACAGGAATAAAGTCACAATTACAGAGAAGGGAATTTTCCAAATATATTTTTCAAATTTTCCAAATTTTCCAAATATATTTTTCAAAATTTCCAAAATTTCCAAAATTTCCAAAATTTCCAAAATTTCCAAAATTTCCAAATTTTCCAAAATTTCAAAATTTTCAAAATTTTCAAAATTTTCAAAATTTTCAAAATTTTCAAAATATTCAAAATATTCAAAATATTTGAAAAATTATATATAATTATGTATAATTTTTATATTATTATATAAAAATAAAAAATAATTAATAAAAATTAATTGAAATAAAAAATATATTAAATATATTAAAAATAATATATAATATAAAATATAATTAAATATATAATATATATAATAATATATTTAAAAATATTTTATATACTGTATATATATATATATATATATATAAAATTAAAAAAAAATAAATTAAAAAGAAAACAACAACAAATGGAAAATAATTGCTGTAATAGTAGCAAGTCAAACTACACCATAAGGACGCAGAACACAATGCGTAAAAAAATGCAAAATTGCACTTTAAAAAACACAAAAGGTGAGCCACGATGATCCCAAACTTTTGAGCCTTAGCGTATATTTTGTATAAGTCGTCTTAATATCCTTGCTGATGCGTGCGTGCCCCCGTCAGGGCTCGTCGCTGTCTGACCTAGAAGCGTGTGTACCTTCAACAACAGTGACATCATCGCTAGGGTGAAAGAATAAGACAGAAATGTTGAAAGCAGATGTTTTTCTTCTTGAGTACCGCCTGTGATCTTAAAGCGAGGTTTCAAGTTGGCGAAAAGCAAACCGGGATCAAACAGGCGGGTTCCGTCATGAGCAAGGCAGGCTAACAAAAGGCCACTAAAGGTTCACCTGCGCACGTGTCCTGGTGCGGAACGCTGGCTGCGACCTCGCTGGTTCACGGCTTGGACCATCATCCTTCCTGTGCAGCTCACCCGACCCTGAGTGTGCGTGGGAGGGTACACAGCATCGGTGAAGCGGGTGGGGGGGGCACGATAACACGCTTCCTGAGCACACGCTGCGTACATGCTGACCTCGGGGTTGCCCGCCATGATGGTGTAGTTGCCGTCGTCATCCAACGAGGCCGCCGCCGTGTGCAGCGTGCACGTGCCGTCTGTTCCTCGGCCGATCCGGTAGTGTTCGCTCCGCTTGGAGATCTGCTTGCCGTCTTTGAACCAGTACACCTAAAATGGCGGCGTGGTTTTGGGTCAACCGTCCTCCTCGTCAAATTCAAATTCACTTTTTAAATGAGACTTTTCATAGAATGAAAATAATATTAGTTATCACCCTTATATCCATTTGCTTAGACCAGGGGTCTCAAACTCGCGGCCCACAGGCAAAATGCAGCCCACGGGATGCTGGTTTGAGGCCCCCACTTGGATATGAAGGTTTAACCGCGCGAGTTTGATATGGATGCTACATGGTATCATGTGACATATGACAGCTTAAAGCTGTGTACAATTGACGCCATTTTGCAAGTGACGACGCTGCGCCCAGATGTAATGATGCTAATTTGCTAATTGGGTGAAATGGTTGAGTTTCATTAATGTTCATGTTAAAGGTTGAATAACTGTAACAATAATATTAATATTGTTCATCTGAATCTGAAAAAAAATAATTTGTCTACCCACCAACTATATGTGGTTTCCGAAGTTTTTCTTATTTGCTGTTTATTATTATTTTATTTTATAATTAATATTATTATTTTATTTATTTTATTATTTATTTATTTATTACTGATTGATTTATTTTCTTTATTTTGATTTATTTATTTTATCATCTTATTTTATTGAAGACAGTTTTATCTTAATTTTTTCTGTTTTTAATAAATAAATGCATTTTTTGTTTGATTTATTGATTTATATTGATTGATTTTCTGTATTTTGATGTATTTATTTTTCATCTTTATTGAAGATAATGTGTTATCTTACTTTTTATTTTTTTTTACTTCAGTATGTGACAAAAAAATAAAAATTAAATAAAAAAAATCTTTTTAAAAAATATTTTTTTAAAGATTTTAAAATATTTTGTTAAAATTGAAAAATTTAAAATATATATTAGAAAGCAGGAAGTGAACAAATGTAACAGTTAGTGATTGTAAAAGTAGCAGATGGAGGGGTAGGATTTAATAAGCTTTGCTTCTTCCTACTCCTTTTGGACATGTGGAACTGGGAACTGATTATGGGATGCACTCAATTGGAATCTGATGCATGTTCAAATGAAATTAAACCATTACCATTACCATTAGCATTAGCATTAGCATTAACATTAGCATTAGCATTAGCAGAAACACTGCTGAGCAAAAAGGACATTAAGGCTCATCTCAACTTTGCCAGAAAGCATCTCGATGATCCCCAAGACTTTTGGGTAAAGTTGGGAACTTTTGGGAAAGAACATCCTACCAAGAGTAAAACATGGCGGTGGTAGTGTAGCACTCCAGGTTATGGTAAAGGCTTGAGTGAAAATGTCAACATGCCGATGTCATGTCATGTCATGTCCCACCTTGGGCTTGGGGTCTCCGTTGACCTTGCAGGTGAAGGTGACGGGCATGCCCTCGAAGACTTTGTAATGCTTGAGCTTCTGGTCAAAGGAGGGCACCCTGCCCCCCCGCCCCACCGAGTCCTGGTCGTGCTGAACGTCGTCGTCCGACTCCTCAACCGGCGAACGCTCCAGGCGGAACTCGATCTCGCTGATGAGACGCTGCTCGAAACTGGATACCTTATACTCCTGGCGGCCATGACAACAAGCGGAGACACACACACGTCAAAACGCTTAGACGGGCTGCGTGGGGGCTGCGTGGGGGCTGCGTGGGGGCTGCGTGGGGCTGCGTGGGGCTGCGTGGGGGCTGCGTGGGGCTGCGTGGGGCCATGGTTGTCGTCTCATCAGCTTAAGCCGGCTTGTTAAAACATCAGCTCACACTCCTTAATGACGGGTCTGGGGCCGCCCCCGCCCCCCCGCCCCCTGCCCCCGTAATGGGGAACCCGCCCCGACCTGCTCGGGTTCTAACAAATCACAGCAGCGAGTGAGTGCAGCGTGAAAGGCGGTGATGAGTCATCAACTCGACGCTAAGCGTGCGGCGCTGCGGTGGCGTGACACGCAACTTCCTGTCAAAAGCAAAGTGATGGACATGCTCACGTAGCGAAGACGCGTCGTAAATTGGTGACAACATGTCAACAACAACAACGTGGATGACGTTAAAGAAATGTTTTTAAAACAAAACGATAAAACCTTTTGGGGGAAATGTTCTCTATCGGATGACTTGAACGCCTGCAGGAAGATAACAGGAAGTGTGGTCACTTCATTAGGTACACCTGATGAGATATCCGCAATTGGTCAGGAGCGTTTTGCTGATGTGTGCTTGTTATTGCTAAATAATAAAAAAATAATAATAATAAAAAACATGCTTATAAAATAAACTTGTGTCAGTGGTTAACTTCTTTTTACACTTATATGTCAATTATTGATTGTTGAATGAAATATTACCTAAAAATGAGCTAAAAATGTCATCCAATACTTATGAAAAATATGATCTCAGGGATTTTTTTGTCACGTACCAAAGTACGAGGTGACCATACATATTATTCATTCATTCATGAATAATTTTCATTAATTAATTAATTCATTTATGAATATTTTTTTATTTTTTATTTTTTATGGTACCCATTATGGCATTGGATGCTCATATCACCTCCTACTTCGCTACGGGACGAAAAAATAAATAAATAAAATAAATTAAAATAAATTAATAAAATAAAAAATTAAAATTATTCATTCATTCATTCATGAAAAAATAAATAAATTAATAAAATAAAAATTAAAAATTATTCACTCATTCATTCATGAAAATAAAATAAATTCATTCATGAATAATTTTCATTAATTAATTAATTCATTAATAATTTTATCTTTTATTAATTTATTTTAATTTATTTTATATTCATTCATGAATGAATGACAAAAAACATTCATTCATTAATGAATAATTTTCATTGCTTAATTCATTCATTAATATTTTTTTATTTTATTAATTTATTTCCATTCATGAATGAATGAATGAATAATTTTTATTTTATTAATTTATTTTATTTTTTTGTCACGTACCAAAGTACGAGTTGATATGACCATACATATTATTTATTCATTCATTCATTCATGAATATTTTTTATTTTATTAATTTATTTTATTTTTTTGTCACGTACGTAGTATGGTCATATCACCTCCTACTTTGGTACGTGACAAAAAAATAAAATTAAATTTAAAAAAACTAAAACTAAAACAAAATTAAACTATATTAGGTGAGCAGGTACATGACAAAAAATGAATAAAGTAAAATAAAAAAAAACTAAAACAAAATTAAACTATATTATGAAAGCAGGAAGTGAACAAATGTAAGAGTTAGTGATTGTAAAAGTACCAGATGGAGGGGTAGGATTTAATAAGCTTTGCTTCTTCCTACTCCTTTTGGACATGTGGAACTGGGAACTGATTATGGGATGCACTCAATTGGAATCTGATGCATGTTCAAATGAAATTAAACCATTACCATTACCATTACCATTACCATTACCATTAGCATTAGCATTACCATTACCATTACCATTACCAAATATTTTGAAAACCCGCACACACTGTGAAACTTTGACACTGAACAAACAGTGAAACGGTTCTGTGTCGAGGTGGTAGACCTTGAATGAATGAATGAATGAATGAATGAATGAATGAATGAATGAATGAATGAATGAATGAATGAATGAATGAATGAATGAATGAATGAAGTGACGCTGGCTGGAGGTGCCACTCCTGGTGCACTTCCTGTGAACCTTTGAGCCACACCAATGAAACAGATCTTTTTCAGTTTTGCAGCAAACGCCGGCGTACGTAAA
>NC_080469.1:27744300-27912432 GCF_030265055.1 Doryrhamphus excisus | reverse complement strand
GCTGGAACTATCAGCGTCTGCTGGACCTGAAACTGCCAGGCGTTTCTCTCCCGCCTGTTTTCAACCCTGCACTGATATGCTCCCTGAATGCTGTTTCCAGACGGGTCTTTGGCGAAGAAAAGTACCCTGCTCTTCGTCTGGCAGCTGAAGACACCGGGGAGAGGTTTGGCCTGGAGTACAGGGAGCCAGAATGTTGTCCGGTCCCTTTAGACTGGGACAAACATAAAACCAAGAAGGACCCCGGCCACGCCACAAGTGCTCCTTCTCCAGGCATCCTGCCTGATCAGGGAGCTGGTCAGGGAGCAGACCCAGTGCAGCCTTCCTCCACACCTCCCACCAGGCTTTTCAGCTTTGTTCACCCTCTTCAAACTGCTACTGTGACTACGTCTAGTCGTGTGGCCCCTATCCCAGCATCTGACTTGGACAATAAAGCTTCTGTTACTGAGCTTCAGCCACAGCCAGGTAAAAACCTAATCATGTGTCCCCTTGTTCTAATAGTGTTGCATCTTGTTTGAACCAAATAACAAATGTGTATCTCTTGGTTTTCTTTGCCTAGAGCCCACAAGAAGATTACCCATCCAATGTTCTCCGACTGCTGCCCGCACTGGACCAGTGAAGACTGGAGGGAGAGTATTTGTGTTGGACCACAAGCGCTGGCCGTCTCCAAAGAAGTCGGCAATTGACGAGCTCCTTAATAAACACCGCGGGCACGAGGACATGATCAAGCTTGTGGTTCGGGAGTATGGCACTCTTGTCCACAAGTCCAGCAAAGACCCCAACAGCATGCTGCATCCAACATCAAAATTGCATATTTCCAAATACATGAAACACAACAGTAAATTTCTCAATACATCATCTTCACTAAATACCAGCCCAGAGAAGCTGCAACATACACAGCAGCTTTGGCAGTTGCTAAGCACTACCTCTGCTGTGCCTGTCGTGACACTGCCTGCAGCTATGGTCATTCCACCATCACCACCACCACCACCACCTGCTCATACCCCATTGGAGCAGGAGCAACCACCTCCCGTGTCAAATAAACTCAAACAAAAACATGTCTGTGCTGTTGTCAACCAAAATCAAAATATCAAGGGGATGGGACATCAATACATGACTTTTATCAGCGGGGCCCTGTCAGATACTTTTATTGCGCCACAAAAGTGTGTGTTTTATTTCAAGCACTGGTATCAATATAAGCCTGATAGGAATAGTTTGTAATCATATAGGGATTAATTGGAAAAAATATATATTGTGGAGAAGAAAATGGTGACTTGACTGATGCTTAGACGGGATTCGGACACCTGACTTCATTTCTCCAAAGTCTCTCTGCTTGTCTGACATCCGTCTCGCATCCTGATTGGCTGGCAGCAAATGTCAACAACACAAGCGCGGCCCGCGCTTGGCAAGTGAGAATTCTACCACTGAACCACCAATGTCACGTGGGGACACACTGTAAGAGAACAAAATTCAACTGTCAAGTGGATGAGCCTCTGCAAAGTGGCGCTGAATGACAACACATCACAATGTCATACTCTTTGGATTCAAGCACCTTCTGGCGTACTGGGATCCACAACAATCATGTCAGCTGTGGATGCAACGTCAATTCGTTCTTGAAGGGCAAGTGACAAAAAGAAGTACATGGTTGACAAATCAGCTGCCAAAGTTTCACTTACCAAGCACCCAGGCACTGCTGGAATTTGAACCCACGATCTCCTGTTTACTAGACAGGCACTTTGACCAGCTTAGCCACAGTGCCAGCAGTTCATCTGGTACCAACACAAAAACAGTTCGCCAGTGGGGAAAAATGTTCATACAAGGGAGGGAGTCCAAAGTCCAACACATGTGTGAATTGAGAGTCCCTGGGTGGGCTCGAACCACCAACCTCTCAGTTAACAGCCAAACGTGCTGACCAATTGCGCGACAGGGAGTACAACAGCATGACTGCAGTAAGGTTTCACTAAGTGCTGTCCACCTTAACTCTCGGGTGGTCCGGTCTGTTACGTTTCAGGTGTCATTCTGAATACTGCCCTTTCGCAGGAAAAGAGCCTTTGTACTTTTTCAACATGAGCTCTAAAGAAAGGTATAAGCTGAGATATACTGCATTGGCCGGGAACAGGACCCGGGTTTCCCGCTTGACAAGTGAGAATTCTTTTTTTTTTTTTTTTTGTCCCGTCCAGCCATTGGGGCAGATAGTATTGTTGATCTAAATGCCCTTACATGCTAGACAGATTTGCTCTGTGTCAGGAAAGGTGTTGGCTACAACTTCCCTGTACCATGAAATTTTATTTGCCGTTATTTGATGTCTTTGTTATGCCATTTGGGACGACCGGACCGGAGCAAGAAGAAGAACAGAAAAGAAGAAGAGAGAAGAGAAAGGTGGGGTCGGGGGGGGGGCAGTAGAGGGAGAGACAAAAACAGCAGCAACAAGAATTCCCAAAACAACAACAGTGACAAACAGAACAGTTAAATGTCAATGATGGCTAAGGGTCACACTGGAGATGATATCAGTGGAATGAAACAGTCCAACTTACCAATAGCAATAGTAACAATGAAGACATGACCCATGATAGTAAACACTATTGCAACCATACAGTTACAGTAATTAAAATCTCATTGCTTGACATCATTATTACTGTAATAATAGCATACCAATACTATATAAACATCAGGGATAAGATAGTAGATTGTATAGAGAAGCACCCATGTGCTGTGAGTGCCCATATGGAGGTGTGTTGTGTATGTGAATGCGAGTGTGTGAATGTGTAATTGTCACTGAGAATGACAAAAGGAGAGAGACTGCCTTCTACCACCCAGCAAACCCCGCCCCGCGCAGCCAGGTCAAGCCCCCACCGCCAGAGATCCTCCGGCCCCGTGGGTGTGGGCAAAGCCAGGGCCGACTCCCCAAGACCCGCCCCCGAAGCAACTCCCCGAAGAGACCAGCAAGAGGCCATGGAGGAGCAATCCCAACCGGCAACAGGGCGCCAGCAGGCCGGAGGAGAGCCGCACCCCCGAGACCAGCGGGAGACCATACCCCACTAAGGCAGAAGGGCATTGAAGGCAACACACCCGTGGGCACAGGGGCGCCCCCGCCAACCGGGAGGGAGCCCATCCACGGCCGGAGGCGCCGCCCCCCACACACCCCCAGGAAGCAGAACCTGGCCCGCCCCAGGTAACCCCAGGCCTGACCACCGATTTAGGACCGCCCCGGCCAGGACAGAAGAGGCCCGGGCACACTGCCCCATGGAGGACCGGGCGGTTGAGATGGAACACCCTACGCCAGACCCCCGCAGAGCCCCCCCCCCCGTATATCTACATGGCCATATACCCACATACACATCCACACATATGCATATATATATACATATATATATAATTATAATAAAACTAATCATTAATTATCTAAGTATTTAAAACAATGAATACATAAAATAAACTCAGACACATGCACACCCCATCCACTCAATACACACACATGCTGTGGACGTCCCCGGGTTGGGCGTCCGGGGCATCACAGGGCGGGGGACCCAGGGGTCCCAGACCCACAACCAGGCCCCGAGCCCAGGGAGGTACGGACCGCCAAGGCATAGCACCCCCAGACTCCCCTCGACCACGGCATCAGGGCTACTGCAGTGTGGCAGACAAAGGAGCGGGCGAGGGGAGGAGGCCCGCACATGAGCAAGCGGAGGGGGCGAGCAGGCGAGTGGTGAGGCGCTCCACTGCGCCGGCCGACATCCACCGGGCAGCTCACCCCCGTGAGGGAGAGCCATAGCTCCAAGTCACGGGGAGGCCACGCACCAGAGCCGAGGAGTTAAGACCAGCGCAAGGCCCCCGAAGGACCCCACCATCCACCGGGAGGGCCAGCCCCCCCCCGCCCCCAGAACCAGCAGCGCTCCGCCCACGTACCGGAGAACCATCCCCGACGAGCCCTAAGGCAAGACTGGGGATGGGCAAAGACAGGGACAGCGATGCGGCAGAGCATAGGACCAGTGGCAGCAGACACCCAAACGCCCGAAAGAGCACCGCCCCCCCAGCAGGCCCCACCCCGAGGAGCATGCTCCCCATCCCCACACGCCACCCCGGCCCCGTACCCACGAGCAGGATCAGGTCCCCTCCCAACACACAGCCCGGTCCCCGCAGCAGCCACCACAGCGCAACAACCCCAAGCCACCACCGTAGACTTCAGGCCACCAGCAGCGCGGACCCCACTGCCTGGAGGCCGGTGAACGCCCCCCCAAGGGCACGTTGGCGCCCGCGACCCAGGACAGATCCAGGGAGGTAGCGCCAACCATGACACCAGGGCAAGCCCCGGCGTCAGCTGGTTCCAGCGGGACCCCCAGGAAGGCCAGGCAGACCAGA
Source organism: Doryrhamphus excisus (assembly GCF_030265055.1). Classification (NCBI taxonomy): domain Eukaryota; kingdom Metazoa; phylum Chordata; class Actinopteri; order Syngnathiformes; family Syngnathidae; genus Doryrhamphus; species Doryrhamphus excisus. Next base: position 27,908,076 of record NC_080469.1, on the reverse strand, counting down.
CCAAAATATCCTGCAGCCCAGGGCACCCCGAGCGAGCCGCCAAGCCCCAGCAGCCAGCGGGCCAATCGCGGGGGTAGGCAGTACGCTCTCCGGTCCAGCCCGCTACACCTGTGTGTGTGAAGATGGTATTGTGTAGATAGTGCAATTAAAAATAGGCCTGTCCCATAGGGCTGACCTATGTGTGTGGTGTATGTGTATGTGTGTGTGTGTGTGTGGAAGGAAGCTGAGCAATGGTGGGTCCCCTGCCTGCCCAGACCCCCCCCCAGAACTGAGTGTCTAAGGTGCGGTTAAAATTGAAGGGTGACCAGCCAGAGGAATGCCGAGGACAAAAGGGCATCCGCAAGGAAACCCTTCGCCCCCGGCAAAACCAGTTGCAGGCCACCCCCCAAAGTCCGCCAACCGAGCCGGGCAAGCCAGCCGCCCGGAGCAAGCCCTGGGCCACAGGACCAACCACGGGCCCCACCCAGCCCATCGTGGCGGCCAGTCCGGCCTGCCAGCTCCCCCCCGGAGGGCCCCACCAGAGATTGAGCCAGCTATGCCACCCCCAGACCACCAGGAGCCGCGGACAAACCACACGCCCCGAGGCTGCTCCTACAACCACCAGAACAGCAGGAACCGCGCCCCGGCAACACATCCGTCACCATGGCAGCCCAGGGAGTGACACCACAGAGACCGCAGGAGAACCGGGACCCGCATGGGGAAGAGCCCAACCCCACCCCCCGGGCTCGTGAGCCAAGAGTGCCAGGGCGGGACAGAGACACACACACCAGGCAGCAGAGCCCACCAGGCAGACGATACCCCAACAGCCGCAAAAAGTGAATGCCCCCCCCAGTCCCACCCTCCACCACAGCGCCGACCCGTCTCCACCACATCTCCCATCCACCCACGGACCCGCCAAGTAGGACACCCCGGAGGCGGGAAGACCGCCACCAGACCGGAGACAGAAGGGGCCAACCAGACACCGGCAAATAGCAGGGGCCGCCCGTGAGCCACCGGCCAGCCCCACCCCCCAACCCTTGGTCGAGGCCCCCCCACGACCCAGAGCCCACCACCCCGCCCCCCAAGCAAGCCCCCCGCTAATCCCGGCCCATGCCGCGCAGAGTACCACCCCCACCGCTATCCGCCCCGCTACCCACGCACCCACAGCCAGCCCCCCACCCGCCCGCCCCACATCCACCACAACCCAGCCAATCCCTCCACCGAAGGGAGGGAAGCAGGTAATGCCCCACCCCAGCACCGCACCTCCCCACCCAGAGCCCAAGCTGCACAAACGAGACCCCCCCTCCCGTATGAGCTTACCAGGCGCCCCACCCGGGGCCATACACCTACCATACACAAAAATTAAAATTGAGAATAAAAATAATAAATAAAAAATAAATAAATAAATAAAAATAAAGTAAAGTAATTGATAATAATAATAATAATAGTAACCATAATAATAATAGTAGTAATAATAATAATAACAATAATAATAACAACAATAATAATAATAACAATAATAGTAATAATAATAATAGTAATAATAATAATATTTATTGATAGTTATGTATGTATAATAATGATACTACTATTGATACTTAATATATAATAATTTATATAAAATATATAATATTATATAATATAATATATAATATAATATAGGGAAGGCTCTGCAAGGGCAGCGGGGTATAACCACCCGTGCCCACACCAAGGGCAGGGCCAAAGCCTCCCATGCCCATACCCCACGGTCCCACACAGTAGCCAGGCCAGAGCACCCAGGGCAAACCCGGCCCACCCCCAGGGGCGAGGGAGGCCGCGGAGGAACCAGCGCCACCGGACGCACACAGGCCCCCCCCAGCAGCAGCAGGCGCCCACCACCCACAGGATGCGGCTCCCCGTCTACCCACCACCCCGAGGGACGGCCTGCACCACCCCCGGGACGACCACCACCACCCCACCCACACCCCATCCCCAGATCCGGACAGCCCCCCACCAACCCCCACCAGAACCTCCAGGGGGTCAGCCCAGCAGGAAGGGGCAGAGATACACGGCACCCACCCGCTCACCCCCCAGACGCCAGGGCAACCCGGCGACCAAGACCATGCCCCAAGCCAGAGGAACGAGACCGCCAGGGGCAGAGACAGGCACACTCAGCCCTTCGAGAATTACATTAAGAGATTAATTTAAGAGATTAATTATTGGAGCCCATATAGATTGAAATTCTGACAGTTGTTCTTTGGATTCAGCAGACATTCTCTCAATTGCTATATGATCTAACAGAAGATTTTTGTAAAAGGCTATGTTCAGTTAGCATAATACAGGTGAGGAAGGAATAGAGGTCCCAAGTGCCAAAGAAAGGTCCTCGCACACTGCTTGCCAGAAATTACTAATGGGGGCACATGCCCACATGGAGTGTAAATAATCATCTACTACATGATCTGGGCAGTATACACAGATGTTGGAGTCGGTTAGACCCATTTTAAACATTCTCTGCCCTGTGTAGTGTACTCTATGAATGGTTTTGAACTGAACCAACTGTAGGTTGGGATTTTTTATTAAACGGAACGAATTAAGGCATATTTGCTTCCAGAACTCAGGGTCACAGCTTGTAGATAAATCTAGGTTCCATTTGGAGACTGGAACCCCAACGGTGTTGTCACACTTTGACAAAAGAACATACAACTTGGATAATGTTTGGGGAGTGGATACGTTTAAGAATTGGTCAATGGTGGGATAGCTTTCCCAAGATATGTTACAAAACCTAGCTCTAATTATGGATTTAATTTGTGAGTATTCAAGAAATGTATTCTGGCTTAACCCATACTGTGTAACAAGGTAAGTGAATGACACAAACTTCCCCCCCCTTATGATATTTTCCAAGCAACTTATTCCTTTGTCATGCCATGTTGTAAAATCCAAGGGTTTTTTTTAAGCAATATATCAGGGTTATTCCAGATCGGAGTGTACTGGCAAGGATTGAGCGAGGACCTAGTTATTTTTAAAAATTCCCACCAAGCTGTCAGAGTGGTTTTAATATTTATGCTTTTAAAACAATCGTGTTTCCTAAGGATTTGACTTATGAAAGGTAAGTTAAAGATGGGGATTTCTTGGCTAAATGATTGTTCAATGTCTAGCCATAACTGATCCAAGGGGTTAGGTTTTATCCATTTTAAGATATACTGTACCCTATTTGCCAGGAAGTAATTGGAGAAATTTGGCAGTTCTAAGCCCCCACATTCTTTAGATTTTTGTAATGTTTTTAGGCTTATTCGTGCTGGCTTATTTTTCCAAAGAAATTTATTTATATATGAATCTAATGACTTAAACCAAGTTATAGATGGTTTGGTTGGGATCATAGAGAACAGATAATTGATCCTTGGTAATATCATCATTTTCACAGTGGATACTCTGCCCATAAGAGAGATCGGCAAAGTTCTCCAACGTTCAAGATCATCCTCAATCGATTTCAACAGTGGGGTATAATTCAAGCTGATCAGGTCTGACAGATTGGAGGAAATGTTGATGCCCAAATACCTGATATTCCCTGAACGCAGTGGTATAGAGGGGGTGCTCTGGAAAACGAAATTAATGGGCAATACTATGGATTTAGACCAGTTAATAGAGTAGTCCGAGAAGGTGCTAAAGTTATTGATGAGTGTGATAGCTTGGTGCAGTGAGAAGTGTGAGTTTTTTAGGAAGAGTAACACATCATCAGCATAAAGGCTTATCTTATGATGAACGTTTGTTGTGTGGATCCCTTTAATATTTCCATGTTGTCGAATTGCAGCTGCAAGAGGTTCAATGAAAATAGCAAACAATGAGGGGGAGGGTGGACAACCTTGCCTAGTACCTCTTTGTAAAGTGAATTCTGGAGAGATCAGATTATTGGTTCGAACGGAGGCCTTTGGGGTGCTATATAATATTTGGATCCACGTTCTAAATGACTCTCCAAAGCCAAATTTCTGTAGGGTTGCAAAGAGAAATTTCCAGTTAACTCTGTCGAATGCCTTTTCAGCGTCTAGTGAGACGATTGTGGTTTCCAAATTATGGATGATAGAGTGATCAATCAAATTGGTTAAGCGGCGTACATTGCTAACTGAGTGTCTCCCCTTGATAAATCCTGATTGATCGGGATGTATTATATGAGGGGTAACTTTTTCCAGTCTTCTAGCTAATACTTTGCATATTATTTTAAGATCCGCATTAATAAGTGAAGTTGGACGATAACTGGAAGGTAATGTTGGGTCCTTTTCTGATTTTAGCAAAAGACTGATTGTAGCAGAATTCATATATGGGGGTAGGCGTGCATTTTCTTTTATTTCCTGAACCATTAAAAAAAAAACTGGGGCTAGCAGTGACCAGAATGTTTTATAAAATTCGGCAGGAAACCCGTCCGGTCCTGGTGCCTTGTTATTTGGCATTTCCTGTAGAGCATCATAAAGATCTGTTAGTGAAATGGGTAAGTCCAGGGTTGTCACCTGATTTTTTTCTAATTTTGGTAATTCTATGGTACTTAGAAATGTTTCAATGTCTGGATCAGAAGGGTTAATCTGAGGTGTGTATAGTCTTTTATAAAAGTCCCTAAAGACTGAATTAATTTCCTCCGGAAGGTGAGTGATGTTACCTTCTGAGTTTCTAATGGAGGAGATAGAGTTTTTTTCTTTATTAAGTTTTAGTTGGTTAGCTAAGAATTTTCCAGATTTATTGGCATGTTCAAACTTCTCCAAACGTAGTCTTTGTAATTGGAACTGAATTTTCTTATCAGTAATTTCTTTTAAATCTAATTTCAATTTTCTAAGATTATTCAGAGTATTCTCATCCTGTGAATTTGCATAAGCGGTTTCAAGGAGTTTAATTTTTTCCTCCAATTCCAATTCCAATAATCTTTCTTTCTTTTTCTTATATGATGAGTAGGAGATAATTTTCCCACGCATTACTACTTTTGCTGTCTCCCAGAGAACACAAGCCGAGGTTCCCGGTTGGTCATTAAAATCTAAAAACATTGTCCACTCTCTCTCAAAGACCTTTAAAAAGTCTGGGTCTTTAAGCAATGATGTATTAAATCTCCAGCATTTAGTAGGTGTACTTGTGGTTTGGTTAGTGAGAAAGAGAGAGACTGGTGCGTGATCACTAATAATGATAGGGTGTATGTGGATATTTGATATGTCAGATAAGATTGAGCTACTTGTTAAGAAGTAGTCAATTCGGGAGTACGTGTGGTGCACTGGTGAGAAATACGTATATTCTCTGTGAGTAGGGTGATAAGAGCGCCAAGCATCACAAAGACCAAAATCAGTCATATATTTTTTCAGTGTTGTTGTTGCTTGAGACTCACGATGTCCCCCAGCTGGGCTAGACCTATCTAAATCTGGATTAAATACCAAGTTGAAGTCCCCTCCCAAGATCAAGCTTGAATCCAGGTGTGCAGAGAGAGAAGAAAAAAAGGTGTGAAAGAAAGAGGGGTCATCAACATTAGGACCATATATGTTGGCAATGCAAAATTTAACATTGTCCACAGATATGTTGATTATTATATATCTACCTTCTATGTCTATAGTATTGTTGAGCAGTGTAAAATTGACCCTCCGGCGAATTAAAATGGCTACGCCCCTCTGTTTGGAGTTGTAGTTTGCTAGGTATATGTGTGGAAACTGTGGTGAGTGAAATGTATGGGCAGCTGCATTGGAGATGTGAGTCTCTTGCAATAAGACAATGTCTGCTTGGATATTCTTTAGATGGTTAAACATTTTTTGTCTTTTTTCTCGAGACCCGACTCCCCTGACATTCCAAGTGACAAATTGCAGTGAGGACATCCTAGACTAGCTTATGATGATATGTGTGTGTATATATGTGCAAGTGTGAAGTATATGTGCCTGTAGGTAATGTAAGCATATACTATTACATATATGCTTAAAGTGCACATGGGCATATTATAATGTAGTCCTCCTGATCTGACTAGTGAAGGTGTAATGTTGGAGTATGCATGTGTGAGATATGCGTGTGTGTAAGTGGCAGTGTTGTAGGTTTATGTGTCAGATGTACAGTACGAGCCACCTGTGTACATGGATGTGTGTCTTTATGTACAATGTTTGTATTTGCGGGTTTGTGATTATGTGAGTGTGTGTGAACTGTATAGACATGCTGGTACAGAAAACAGACAAGTGACAAACAGGAATATAAGTGAGTGAAAGAGGGGAAAGACAGTGAGAAAGTGTGCAAGACAGGGAGGAAAGGAATGAGGTGACATGCAAGGGAGAAAAATGGGGAGTAATTTGAAGGCAGAGTGCAGGCGTTAACGAGGATGAGCGCGTTATAATATACGAACCTTTATCATGTAACTATGAAAAAGTAGGACGTTACCTTACCTTACCAAGCATATTCAGTTACCATGTTAGAATGATTAATACAGCCATGGTGTAATTTCACGATCGCGGTATAGCTGTCCATTAACAAAGAGTTTGTCCACTGTGATGACAGCTCGGCACCCCTCGTTGATGAACTTTTTTCGGATAGGGAATAGGCGACGGCGTCTGTCGAGGATCTCTCTTGGGAACTGGTCGTTCACGCTGAAGTCCGTCCCCTTCAGCTCTCGGCCTCGGCCTTTCACCTGCTCCTTCTGCTTGAAGTGTTCAAATTTTGCCACGATGGGTCTCGGTCTTGTATTTTCTGGCTTCTTGGCTCCCAGGCGGTGGACGCGATGGAAGGTGATGTCCCCGATGACGTCAGCCGGGAGCTTGAGCCGTTGCGCCATGAAGGCCCTTATGGATTCTTCCGGGTCTTCCTCGGATTTCTCCGGAATTCCTGCAAAGACGAGGTTGTCCCTCATGCTTCGAGCCTGAAGGTCCAAGATCGTTTCCTTCATGGACTTGTTTTCCTGGCGGAGTTGTGAAACTCCGTCGGTGAGGGACTTCACCGATTCACGGAGGGTTGCGTTCTCCGTCACCAAGGAGATTATTTGTTTTTGGCTGAAGTCCAGAGACTCACGGATGGCCTGAAATTCTTTATGGAGTACCTCGACAAGAGCCAGGCGGCCGTCCAAGCAAATCAGCCTCTTGTCGATGGAATCGAGGATGTCCTTGATGTCTGTGCCTGGTGGCGACGTCTCCCCAGGGGAGTCCTCATGACGGCTACGCTTGGAGTTCGGCGTCTTGGGTGACTTGCCCGACTTGCCCATGACGATACTATCGAAGCAACCGTCGATGTACTCCTCCAGATCTTCCAGGTTTGTTTTTTGTGAACTGTAACTTTTCCAGCAGTTAAATACGTTGGTTTATATGTGAGAATTCTACCACTGAACCACCAATGCCACGTTTGGAAACACTGTCGGAGAACAAATTAAATTGTCGAGTGGATGTGCCCCTGCAAAGTGGCGCTGAATGACAAAACATCACAACACACGCATGGGATGCCAGGGGAGGCCGAGTACTAACAGAGCTGAGCGAGAGGGCATAAGAAAAAAATTTGTGACCTTGTGGTGGTTACCCGGCAGCACCAAGGATATGGTGCACGTCTGATGCGTAATGCATGCCAGGTGATGTTCATCTAGCGAGCGGACATTCTTGTGGGGGACAAGCTCAACAGTAGGAATGTTGAGAGAACTGACCAGTCCGCTATCAATGAAGTTCTCGTCCGCCCCATAGTCAATTAATGCTGTGGTAGGAGAAGCTTCCCCCGCCCAGGATATCGTACCTTCCACCTGAAGTCGGCCCACCAAAGCGGATGACGCAGCCGGTGTGGTTGGAGCGGGCAGTGCCAGCAGCTGGGGAATATCCCTGGTGGAGGAAGAGCGTTGGCGTGCTGGGCGAACTGGACAGCGGGAAATTGTGTGTAGGACTCCCACAGTACAGGCACAGCCACAGGCGTGGACGGTGACTCCTCTCCGCTGACGAAAGGCGACTGGCTCCCAGTTGCATGGGGACGACACTCCCGACGTCATCAGACGGCGCTCCGCTGCTGGAGCAGGGAGGGAGGAGTGGTGCCGGAAGAGCCCCAGGAGGTGGGATTTGGAGCCGACGTGTGGGTCGGAGAGGCTCCGCCCTCCGCTGTGCGCTGCGCTCCCGCAGCCGGTTGTCGAGTCGAATGGATAGCGACAGAGAGCGGCTGGAATGACAAGGCGCTGCGGAGCGCATATCGGGCGAGCCTCAGCCAACAAGTGCAAGATGAGCTGGCCGCTCGGGATGAGACCCAGACGCTGAGGCTCGCCCGATACGCGTTTCGTAGCGCCTTGTCATTCCAGCAGCTCTCTGCCGCTATCCCGGTTAGCTCAGTTGGTCAGCGTGTGGTGCTCATAATGCCAAGGTCATGGGTTTGACCCCCCGTACTGGCCACTCTTCTTTATGTGCTCCAGGAACAACAAAAGGGCTACAACCCACTGGCCCCCATATCCAACATCACACCACCCACCCACCTGTGAAACACCCTCGACAAGGCCGCTGAAAGACCGAGGAGAGGTAAAGAAAACAGCATGTCAAAGCAGAGTGGCAACAAACCTCTCGGCCACCGAGACTGCAAGAAGCAGATCAATGGGGACAGTGGACCCCATTATCCTCTACCCAAAATTTAGACCTCCAGTGTAGAGAATGCGGGCCGTGAAAGGACAACACCCCGGCCCTCATAACCAACAGTACTCCACCACAAGGTAAACAGCATGGCGGCAACAAATGCCCAGCCAAAGCGTCACAGACAGGATTCCAACCTGTGCGGGGAAACCCCATTGGATTTCGAGTCCAACGCCTTAACCTCTCGGCCACCGTGACTCCTTGGAAAAGACCAATGGGGGCAGGTGACCCCATTGTCCTAGAACCAAATTTTTGCTGATGTCAAGGATCAGCTGGCAACATGTGCATGGGTTTGTGTGAGGGGCTACACAAGTCTTTCCACTTCTAGTTAAAAGCCAGGCACCTCACATTGTTTCCATAAAGTACCAAGGGATTGTCCTGTTGCCCTTGTATTTTGTGGGCAAAAAGGAGGCGTTTGCAAGTGGACCTCAGACCCTATCACTGGTCACCTGAACAGGGACTTGAATCCCGGACACTCAGATCAAAAGTCTAATGTTCAGGTGACTGGCTCAAACTTTGTCTTGTCTGACCACTCTTTTGTCCAGAAGATATTTGGCTAATGTTTTCTTAAACCTGCAAATGTCCAAATACACAAGGGTATTGTCTTTGTAGGGAGCATTGTAGTACATGTGACATGTATACTACATATGACATCAGAAATGATGGGTCTTTATTCAACAGAAGAAGAACAACATTTATTTTAAATAACAGCATAGGAGCTGCTGAAACACAGAGAAGGCACTGCTGGGATTTGAACCCAGGATCTCCTGTTTACTAGACATGTCTGTCAAAAAATCACAACAGTATACAGTATACCTCAGTATGTTTACAGACCATGGACTCCTCCTAAATTTAGATACATACCCTTATCCATGCCAAAACCACACAACAACCATGACCAAATCCTGACTGACATAACTGACTTGGTACATAATCACCGTCTCAACGGAACTGAATTAGCCCAACTGTTGACATTGACCACAGGCTCCAAGTATGGTGCTTTTTGTATGGCCAATTTGGCCAAAGGGGAATTCAGAACACGCTCGTGGCCCATTGCCATTTTTATGGTACCTGGCGACTTCAACCAGTGAACTCCACTGTACCGCTTATCCTCATCAACGGACTGTATTCCCCACCCTTTACCAGCATGGGGACATTCCAACCCAAGATGAGAACACACTGGACCAGGTGCACAGCAACATAGTACGTGGCACAGACACAGCTTCACCCTACCCCCACTTTTAGCCCAGACTGAAAAAGCAGAGAACCCCCTTTGCAGCTGAAATTGCTCAGTTGGGAGAGCGTTGGATTGAATCTCTAAAGGTCCCTGGTTCAATCCCAGTTTTCAGCACAATTGCTGTTTACATCGTGAGTTGGCAAATAGTTTGTAAAGGGGTGACTTTGTTCTCTTGATTTCATCAACATCGATCACGACAACACAGCCAATGACATATTAAGACCAGACAAGTGCAGTTGGGAGGTGACATACCGAATCCTGATGCATATCATGTTACAATCAGACACAAACAGGATGTAGGACCCAACCTTGAGTTTGCGCAAATGTTCACAGCATTAGGTCTGCAAAGTGTTCAGCTGATGCACATTTACTGGAAAGGAAAATGGGCTTTTGTCACGGTAGCCATGCCGACACAAGCTAAAATGTTTCTCCCGCCAGGACAACACCCACATGAAATTCAAGCTTTGCTCGCAGACGAAAAAGAACCAGCTGGAATGAGCAATCTGCACCTCCAAGTCTGAGTTTATGGTTCTTGCCCAGAAAAGCATAGCTCACAGCCGTAATTGTATAGTGGTTCCTACTCTGTGTTGTGGCCGCAACAACCCCGGCCGATTCAGGGTCATGGCAGGTGTGTGTTGCTTTTGTAATTGTATTGTCTGAAAAGACAAGATTGTCTGTCCACTTGAAGTGTGGTGCTATAAAAATACACTAGTTTTGACCACACCTGTATTTTTAGTAAACATTATTAGCATGCAATGAATCAAAGTATAAGGTACGATGTCGGAGATCAAGAACGCTTTTGTTGGCAAAAAAGCCATAACATATCATTTCGACAATACGGGTATCAAACCCGCTATTTCTTGCATGTAGAGCAAGAACTCTAGCCTTTGAGTTAAATCCCCCCGCTGCACAGGAAGGCTGCCACAATTTCTGCAACACCAAAACACTAATTAAGATGTGTCATTTTGAGTCAACAAGACCATGTCCACAAAGGAGATGAGGTGACCGAGAGGTTAACGTGATGGACTGCTAATCCATTGTGTTCTGCACGCATGGGTTCGAATCCCATCCTCATCATACTATACTAATGCACCAGTTTTGACACCACCTGTGTTTTTAGGAAACATCATTAGAATGCAAATAATTAATTGCATTCTTGTGGGGGACAAGCTCAACAGTAGGAATGTTGAGAGAACTGACCAGTCCGCTATCAATGAAGTTCTCGTCCGCCCCAGAGCCAATTAATGCTGTGGTAGGAGAAGCTTCCCCCGCCCAGGATATCGTACCTTCCACCTGAAGTCGGCCCACCAAAGCGGATGACGCAGCCGGTGTGGTTGGAGCGGGCAGTGCCAGCAGCTGGGGAATATCCATAGGTGGAGGAAGAGCGTTGGCGTGCTGGGCGAACTGGACAGCGGGAAATTGTGTGTAGGACTCCCACAGTCCACAGGCGTGGACGGTGACTCCTCTCCGCTGACGAAAGGCGACTGGCTCCCAGTTGCATGGGGACGACACTCCCAACGTCATCAGACGGCGCTCCGTGTTTTGTCACGGCTGGTGTGTGTTGCTTTTTGTTGTTTTCTTGCCTGAAAGGACTTCTCGCTCGACCCAATTTTACTCTTGGCGAAACACTGATAATCCAGAACATAGCCTTAAACTGCAGGTGCATTAGTTGGAGGGCTCGTGGCCACCTGGTCACCTGAACAGGGACTTGAATCCCGGACACTCAGATCAAAAGTTTATTGTTCAGGTGATTGGCTCAACCTTTGTCTTGTCTGACCATTAACTATTTTTGTCCAGAAGATATTAGGCTTGTCCATGTGGGCAGTTTAAGACCTCCGTCGATCTTGGAGGTGGCAATTTCGGGACAGGGGCTTCTTCATCTCTGCAAGGTCAAGTACAGTATGCCAGAAGATTTTGCCTTGTGAGTTGTCCTCATTCATCAAGCGCCTGGATAGCTCAGTTGGTAGAGCATCAGACTTTTAATCTGATTGTCCAGGGTTCAAGTCCCTGTTCAGGCGGAGAAGAGTAGACCCCACATTACCAGCATGGGGACATACCAACCCAAGATGAGAACACACTGGGCGAGGTACACAGCAACACATGTGGCAGAAACACAGCTTCACCCTGGCCCCTCTTTTAGCCTCTACTGAAAAAGCGGAACACCACCTTTGCAGCTGAAATCGCTCAGTTGGGTGAGTGCGAGAATTAAGATTTAAAGGTCCGTGGTTCAAGCCTGGGTTTGAGCACAATCCCTGTTTACGTTGCGACTTTGCCAATAGTTTGAAAATGCTTATTGGCAGGCTGAAAGGACCTTAACTTCATTCATCAAAGGGCCACCCCCCAGACAACGTTAGAGGAGGTTACAAGCCAAACCTGTCAAGCCGTGATTGTGATTTCATGTTTTGTTGAAGAAAAGCCCATAATTTGTGGAACAATTTTCCCTACAAGGGAGAAACATTTGTCGATTTGGACAATTGTCAATATGCCCCCACATCGGACACATCGTCTTGTGTCATTGTTTGGCAACTGCTTCACCAGTCCCCTTAAAGGGCTTACCCTTCATAGTGTAGTGGTTAGCACGTTTGCCTTACATGCAAAAGGTCCCTAGTTGGAAACTGGGTGGAAGCAAGGCCGTTCAATTCCTTCTTTCACAAAAAAATCAAGGTGACAAATGGGAACAAGGATATGTGCTTGATCCCTGAAGGTGTGTACACGGGCATCTGTCCCCAGTTTGGACACACAATCCATATTTCCCGGATGACTGATCGGGTGCGTCACTGGCCTGCACGAAGGGGCTCATAGGAAGGAGGTGGCCGCTGTGGTGTCGTTGCATGCAAACAACATCCTCATCCTTGACACAGCGAAGACCAAGGAGGAGAATAATCGTGGATTCGGTCCGCTTACACTGGCAGGATTTCACCAGTCCTGTTGAAAGCCTGGCCACTGGTGTGGTTTCCGTCATGCAGTGGTTCGCCTAACACTGAAGACACTCCTTCGCCGACGCTGTGGCTTAGTTGGTCAAAGTTCCTGTCTCGTAAACAGGAGGTCCTGGGTTCAAATCCCAGCAGTGCCTTGCATATGTGTTTCAGCGACTCCATTTTTTTCTCTCCAACATTTCAAGTAAATGTTTTGAATCAGACGTCATGTTCTGTTGAAAAAATATCCATCATTTCTGATGTCATATGTAGCATAAATGTCATATGTACTACAATGCTCTCGACAAAGGCAAAAACATTGTGCATTTGGACATTTGCAGGGCTAAGAAAACAGACCACATTAGCAAAACAAAAGAGGTTCGGGTCTAACATTTAAGGGAAGCGCTCTACTATCTGAGGTAATTCCCCTGCTGCTGCAATGTTGGCAGAGAAGGTCCAGTCACAGAACTATTTTGGTTCCTTTGCTGGAGTACGTCAAAGTGACACTGTCTCTGCCTTGCTGAGTGCAGACATAAAGCAGTCCCTGGTGGTCTAGTGGCTAGGATTCGGCGCTCTCACCGCAGCGGCCCGGGTTCGATTCCCGGTCAGGGAATTTACATTTGGGTAGGTTTTGACTGGAGCTAGGATTTGTCTTCGGCCTCGGTCGAATGGTTGGGGTCATCTTGAAGCACAAACCGTTGTCATCCTGAAGCGACTGACAACAGAAATATAAACAAAACATGGACAACACAATAAGACAAGGTCCTCGACTGAGAATGCTGTCAGGCCTGGGTTTAGGGTGAGACAGAGCATTTGTCGGATGCTCAGGGATAGATCCTTGTTAGAATAAAATGTAGATAGAATGAACATAGCATCAGTTATCACCCTTATATCCATTTGCTTAGACAATAGAAAGAGTGTTTGAATGTGCTGAAGAAGAAATGTTCCTGTGACCCTGATCAGAGACCCCCAGCAACCCCCAGGTCCTGGAGGTGCCTGGATGCGCCAACCGCAACCCTGCAGATGTTCACGTAAATCCTGCAAGAACGTGTCAAGATAAGAACTCATAAAACAATAAAAGTAATTCCTCTCATATACACACAAATACACATAGAGAAACAAATACAGCTCGTGCAACTGCCACCCCTAGACCCCTAGAGTTGCATGACCATGTAGTAGGGACCCCCGAAAGAGAATAAATAAAGAGGAGTTTGAACTGCATACTCAGTGGAGCGGCATGTAACTGGGTATGTGGTTTCACTCTCCTCGCTGCGAGTAACTTTGAATATTGTTGTCTGTCTCTTCTGTATTTCTGCATTTAAGTGTTTTTACAAGTGTCACAGGAGTTTGACCCTGACAACCCACTGACTCACAACGACCTTGCACATCTACACGTGTCAGGGTTAAACATATTGGCCTCTCATGTTACATGGTGTGACTAGGGACGTGGAGTCAGTACTTCAGTCTCCGCATTGAACGTCTGCAGCAACTGCCCTAAGCCACTTGCTGCCGCTGCCTTTGCTCAGAATGAAGTCACAAGAGTGCCACACAGACTGACTCCTTGAGATAACCAAAGTCCTGTCTCTGAATTTGGACACAGGTCAAGTGGCTGGGCTTGTTGTGGGCGACCTGATGAGACCACCACTCAGCATGTGGCATGTGCGAGAGACTAGTCCGGGCGGGACCGGTGCAACTCATACTTACCTGCCAGGGGAGATACCATGATCAAGAAGGTGGTTCACCCAGGGCGAGGCTCAGCCATTGCACATGGGTTGAGCTGACCTCTGCGAATTCCCCAAATGCGGGAATCTCGACTGCATAATTTGTGGTAGTGGGGGACTGCGTTCGCGCTCTCCCCTTATCCCGTGTTTAAAACAAGAGGCAGCACCGTGCCGAGCTCCTTGGCTTGCGAGTGCAGCCAGACCGAGCAAGAAACGACCAGCCCAGCACTACCAATGCTTGCTGGAAAGGTCTGCCCGTCCACGGGAGACAACCAACCAGCCGTGAGGCCGATCTGCTCTCAGTCAGGAAACCTCAATGAGAAACGGCAACAAGACAGAGAAAGGGGCGTCGACAACCATTTCGATTGATCTGAGTCTAAAGTTCAAGGTTTGCTCGCAGGCAAATTTGAAGCAGCAAGAATGAGCAATCCGCACCTCTGAGTAGGAGTTCATGGTTCTCACCCAAAAAACGATAGCTTGTAGCCGTAATCGTGTTCTTGTTTGTATTCTGTGTTTTGTCTGAGTCACGGCTGGTGTGTGTTGCTTTTTGTTGTTTTCTTGCCTGAAAGGACTTCTCGCTCAGCCAAAGCAAAGCCAGGTAAAAACGCGTAATCATTTGTCCCTTTGTTGGAATAGTTGCATCTTGTGCCTGTAGTGACACTGCCTGCAGCAATGGTTATTTAACCACCACCACCTGCTCATACCCCGTTGGAGCAGCAGCAACCACCTCCTGTGTCAAAAAACTCAAACAAAAACCATGTCTGTGCTGTGGCCAACCAAAATCAAAATATCAAGTGGATAGGACATCAACCACGACGTTCATCAACAAGGCCCTGTCAGATAATCTTAGTGCTGCAGAAGGTCTGACAGACCCTAAGATGCCATTTAAAGATTTCAGTCAAACAGACTTCTTCCAGCGAGAGGTGGATGAGACAAGAAAGAGGGTGGAGGAAAAACAGCAGAAGAAGAGAAAGAGGGATGAATCCCCTCCACTCCCTGTCCGAAAGTGCCTCTGCAGGATGCAGCTGAAGCAGGGCCGGAAAAGCCCCCGCATCCACACTGGCTTCAGAGAAGTACATCTACTGTCCTGCCAAAGTGTTCTCCATCTATAGAGAGCACAGGATGGAAAAAGAGATGAGCTGGAGGGAGTTCCAGGCCTCTCCTTTCTATGAAAAGGAGAAACAAAGGCGGCAAAATAAGTGAACAATGTGTATATTCATTATTCATAACTGCTTACATGTAGATTTTTTTTATTATTATTGAGAGTGTTCTTGAGTGTGGCAACCTGATAAATAAATATTCTTTGTGACATTGCATTGATTTTGTATTTTATTTCAAGCACTGGTATCAATATAAGCCTGATAGGAATAATTTGTAATTATATAGGGATTCATTGGAAAAAAATAATATTGTGGAGAAGAAAACTGTGACTTGACTGATGCCTTAGACGGGATTCAAATACCTGACTTCATTTCTCCAAAGTCTCTCTGCTTGTCTGACATCTGTCTCGCATCCTGATTGGCTGGCAGCAAATGTCAACAACACAAGCAATTGCACAGAGACTACATCAGCATCACTGCAGTAAGGTTTCAATAAGTTTCTACTTCTGACAGAAATGTGCAAATACTCAAGTGCTGTCCACCTTAACTGTCAGGTGGTCCGTTCTCTTACGTTTCAGGTGTCATTCTGAGTTCTACCCTTTAGCAGGAAAAAGAGCCTTTGTACTTTTTCACATGAACTCTAAAGAAAGGTACAAGCAGAGATGCACTGCATTGGCTGGGAATTGGACCCAGGGCTCCCGCTCGGCAAGCGAGAATTCTACCACTGAACCACCAATGCCACATGGGGTTGCACTGTCGGAGAAAAGTGGCTGAGCCTATGCAAAGTGGCACTGAATGACAAAACATCACAATGTCATACTCTTTGGATTTAGCTCCTTCTGGCGTAATGGGATCCACAACAATCATGTCAGGTGTGGATGCACCGTAGACTCGTTTTTGAAGGGCAAGTGACAAAAAGAGGTACGTGGATCAAAATTCAGCTGCCAAAGTTTCACGGACCAAGCACCCAGGTACTGCTGGGATTTGAACCCAGGATCTCCTGTTTATTAGACAGGCACTTTCACCAGCTAAGCCATAGTGCCAGCTGAGCATGTCAACCTGGCAATGCTGCCTTTACTCTTCTAGACAGTAACTGCTTGCAACGTTGAGACAACGCCATTTGTCGTGTGTCATTCGGTCAGCAGGTGGGGAATCCCGTATATATTTGGCACCGATACAAAGGGTTTACCTATTGGGAAGAATGCAAGGGCTCTCCAAAAGAGTCCAACACAAGTGTCACACGAGGGTCTGGAAATGGTCCCTGGGACTGACACAAATAACTAGGTTGTTAATCTGGACTAACATAACATAATACCCACATGGGAAACAAAACGCAGTGTGAATGTGTGAATGCCTTTTAAAAAGTAGCCTCTGGAGGGTCAGGGTGGCCGAGTGGTCGAAGGCACTGCCTTCAGGTGCAGTGCCTGGACAGTAAACCAGGGGTACTTTTCAAAATGTCTGCTGCTGAAAAGTGTACAAAGAAGACCTATTGTATCCCGGGATCTTGCATTTCTCCTGAAAACAGGCTTTGTATCTCAACATGACCTCTGATAAAAAAGTATGGAAATACCAGTAGAGGACTGCTGGAATTGGAACCAATGAGCCCCTAGACATGTAATTTGACCAACTAAAGCATCGTGCCTGTGAAGCATGCAAACTTGACTTGAATGGGGCCTTTAGTAGAAAAGGAAATCCTGGGCATCTGGCACGGACACAAAAACAGTTCACCAATGGGGAAACATGTTCATACAAGGGAGGGAGACCAAAGTGTCAATTGTCACCAGTGAAACACCCTCGAGAGGTAAACAAAACAGCATGTCAAAGCAGAGCGTCAACAATCCTCTCAGTCACCAAGACTGCAAGGAGCAGATCAATGGGGGCAGTGGACCCCATTATCCTCTACCCAAAATTTAGACCACGAGTGCAGAGAATGCGGACCGTGAAGGAACAACAAAAGCCCCCGTCGACAACACCCTGCCCCTCATAACCCCCCGGCCCCATAACCAACAGCGCAGAACCCAGTGAACTGCGAAACACCCCCATCAAGGCAACCAACCGACCAGGTAAAGGTAAAGAAAACAGCATGGCACGGAGAATGCGGTCTGTTAAGGATGAGTTAGTCGATTTTAGCTGGAAACATTTGATGCAATGGTGTCCTGTGGTCGATTAGCTCAGTTGATCAGAGCGTGGTGCTAATAAAGCCACGGTCATGGGTTCACCCCCGTACCGACCACTCTTCTTTATCTGCTCCAGGAACAACAAAAGCCCACGGCAAAAACCCATCGGGCCCCATAACCAACAGCGCACAACCCAATCAACTGCGAAACACCCCCATCAAGGCCGCTAACTGACCGGGGAAAGGTCAAGAAAACAGCATGGCAAAGCAGAGCGGTGGCAAACCTCTCGCGCACCGTGACTGCATGAAGCAGATCAATGGGGGCGGCCACCCCATTGTCCTCTACCCAAAATTTAGACCCCGAGTGCAAAGAACAAACAGCAACAAAAGCCCACGTCGACAACACCCCGCCCTCATAACCAACAGGACACCAGGAAAACCTATCCAAGGGTCAATGTACGTCAGTTTGGAAGCACCGAACCAGGGTGAGGTTGACACACCTTGTCTGGTCCTCAGGGCGTCCGTGGCATGAGGTGAGACCCTACGGAAGTAGCACTATGCACTAGGCGCTCCACATCAATTGACAATACTGTTATTGGAGGAAGGAAAGAAATCAGGGCACAAACACCAGTCATGTTCTCGGTCGGTAACCTATCACTCACGTCGGGTCCACCGCACCACTACCAGAGGTCAGCCCTGAGGAGCGACCAGAAGAAGGCATCCACCAGTAAGGTAGAATTACACTAAGAGGTATTAATGCCGGGTTGTACAAATCGGGAACCTGTGGAAACGGTAATGCACATAAATTTACCTTTCACCACTGTGCTGCTGAATATGGGCTTACCTTTGACCTCTGTAACCTCGGGGTGCGCGAATGGCCTACAATTAGCCAATAAAACAAAGGATTCCTTGTAGAATTTAGGCAATCGATCCCGCTACCTCTCACATGCAAAGCAAGCGCTATACCATTTGAGCTAATTCCCCTGCTTTTCCTGAATTGGCAGAGAAGGTCCAGTCTCAGAACTATATTGGTTCTTGAATTAACTCAGAGCAAATGACTACTGGATCCTGGGAGGGAGCAAAGCAGTGGCTCAACATATTTGACAGTGCATCCCATGCCAGAAAGCTCGAGGAGCCACAGAGGAACAAAAGATGGCTGACTTACCTCAAGACCACATTGAGCCTTCTCCACCAATTACCTATGGTGGCATGGATTGTTTTGGCCCGTTTCACACAAAACAAGGGCGTAAAGAACAAAAACAGTACAGTCTACTATTCACTTGTCTATGTTCTGGAGGTGTTCACATAGAGATGCTGGAGGACTTGACCACTGACTCATTCATCAATGCCCCAAGATGCTTCATTGCCATCAGAGGTGCTGTTTGGCACATCCGATCAGATCAGGGAACATACTTAGTTTGAACTAAAAATGAAATGGAAAAGTCTCTAAAGGAAATAAACACAGAAAGAGTAACAGAATACCTGGCAGACAAGCAATGCAACTTTGTCATAAATGCAAGCCATATGGGAGGTGTTTGGGAGCGCCAGATCAGAACCATCAAAAGCGTGCTCATTTCAGTCCTAGCAAACAGTGCTGGCAGGTTGAGTGACAGTTCCTTGAGAACCTTTCTTTAGGAAGCCATGTCTGTTGTGAATAATCACCCTCTTACTGTGGACAATGTAAACAACCCATGTGTCTGGAACCACTGACACCTAACCACCTGATTACCATGTAGTCATCTATTCCCATGCCACCACGTGTTTCCAAAATGGCGCTGCGGACGGCTGCCTTGGTGTGTTGGTCCTCCAGCACCTGGACTCCGCAGGAACCTATGCTAGGATCCTGTTTGTGGACTTCAGCTCCGCCTTCAACACCATCCTCCCAACTCTGCTCCAGGAGAAGTTCTCCCAGCTGAGCGTGCCTGACTCCACCTGCAGGTGGATTACAGACTTCCTGTCTGACAGGAAACAGTGCGTGAAGCTGGGGAAACACATCTCAGATACAAAAACCGTCAGCACCTGATCCCCCCAGGGCTGCGTTCTTTCTCCTCTGCTCTTCTCCCTGTACACAAACAGTTGCACCTCCAGTCACCAGTCTGTCAAGCTCCCGAAGTCTGCGGACGACACCACCCTCATCGGACTCATCTCTGACGGCGACAAGTTTGCCTACAGGTGAGAGGTTGACCATCTGGTGACTTGGTGCAACCTGAACAACCTGGAGCTCAACGCCCTAAAAACAGTGGTGATGGTTGTGGACAACAGGAAGAACTCAGCCTCTCCTGTCCCCATCACCCTCTGTGACTCTATGATTGACATTGTGGAGTCCTTCCGCATCATCTCATCTCCCAGGACCTCCAGTGGGAGCCGAACATCAGCTCCCTCATCAAGAAGGCACAGCAGAGGATGTACTTCCTACGTTCCTATGGCAGCTGAAGAAATTCATCCTGCCAAAGACAATGTTGGTGCACTTCTACAGCTCCATCATTGAGTCCATCCTCACCTCCTGCAATCTCCCGTCCCTCCAGGATCTGTACGCCTCCAGGACCCTAAGGCGTGCAGAAAAGGATTGTGGCCGATCCTTCTCAACCCGGACACAGTCTCTTTGAGAGGAGGCTGCGGTCCATCAGGACCAAAACCTCACGCCACAAGAACAGTTTCTTCCCGTCTGCTGTCAGCCTCATCAACAAGTCCCGGAACCAGCCAAGGTGTTGAGGGAATCTGTTTCAGGGGCCTTAAAATCTCATCTCTCTTATTTGCAGATGATGTGGTTCTTATGGCCTCTACGGGCTGTGACCTTCAGCGCTTACTGGGACGGTTTGCATCTGAGTGCGAAGCGTCTGGGATGAGACTCAGTACCTCCAAATCAGAGGCCGTGGTTCTCAGTCGTAAAAGGGTGGAGTGCTCCCTCCGGGTTGGGAATGAGGTCCTACCCCAGGTGGAGGAGTTTAGGTATCTTAGGTATGGTCACGAGTGAGGGAAAGTGGGAGCGTGAGGTCGACAGATGGATCGGCGCAGCCTCGGCAGTAATGTGGTCGCTGTAACAGACCGTCGTGGTTAAAAAAGCTCTCAATTTACCGGTCGATCTATGTTCCCACCCTCACCTATGGTCATGAGCTTTGGGTCATGACCGAAAGAATGACATCTCGGATACAGGCAGCTGAAATGAGTTTCCTCCGTAGGGTAGCTGGACTCATCCTAAGAGATAGGGTGAGGAGCTCAGTCATCCGGGAGCGCTCAGAGTAGAGCTGCTTCTCCTTCACATCGAGAGGAGTCAGTTGAGGTGGCTCGGGCATCTAGTCCGGATGCCTCCCGGACGCCTCCCTGGTGAGGTGTTCCGGGCATACCCAGCCGGGAAAAGGCCCCGGGGCAGACCTAGGACATGCTGGAGGGATTATGTCTCACAGCTGGCCTGGGAACACCTTGGTGTCCTCCCGGTGGAGATGGAGGAGGTGGCCGGGGACCGGGAAATCTGGGCTTCCCTACCAAGACTGCTGCCCCCCGCGACCTGGACCTGGATAAGCGGAGGAAGATTGATGGATGTGGAGGTGGAGAGGTGTGACATTTCTGATCAAATTCAGAGGTCATGTGTTGGTCCCGAAAACGGTCTTTGCATTTTTTTACACCGATCAAAGGTATAAAAACAGCCCTGTTGCATTCGGAATCGGACCCGGGTCTCCGGGTCTGCTGAAACGACCGAAACATTCCCCATTCATTTCCAATTATAGCGAAAGCCCATTATGAATGTAATATACTTTTGTCCAGGAGTGGCGCTGTGGCCGCTTTTTCCTCCATCCATGTTGAACTTCGGGTAATAAACAGCACAATTGCTTTTTCCGAGCGAGCGAGCGACGAGACGGACAAAACTACAGTAAAAGAAAACAGCACAAATACTTGAAAATATTTTGTCTTTGAACTGTTCTGCTTTCATGTTTTTATGTGGCTGTTTGTGGTGTGGCGGTGCCACTTCCGCTATTGTTCGTTATTTACGACCGCCGCAGTATACCTATTACACGTAGTATACCTATTAGCATTAGCAACAGTTACATTACATTAGCAACAGCTTCAGCCAAAGCAAAGCCAGGTAAAAACTTAATCATGTGTCCCTTTGTTCTCATAGTTGCATCTTGTTTGAACCAAATTACAAATGTGTGTTTCATGGTTTTATTTGCCAAGAGCCCAAAAAAGATTGTCCATCCAAACTTCTCCAACTGCTGCCCACACTGGACCAGTGAAGACTGGAGGGAGGGTATTTCTCCTTTCTATGAAAAGGAGAAACAAAGACGGCAAAATAAGTGAACAATACGTATATTTATTATTCATAACTGCTTACATGTAGATTATTATTTATTTTTTATTATTGAGAGTGTTCTTGAGTGTGGTACCCTGATAAATAAATATTCTTTGTTACATTGCATTGATCCTCTCGCCCGAAGACAGCTGGGATAGGCTCCAGCACCCCCCGCGACCCTTGTGAGGAAAAGCGGTAGAAAATGAATGAATGACATTGCATTGATTTTGTATTTTATTTCAAGCACTGGTATCAATATAAGCCTGATAGGAATAGTTTGTAATGATATAGGGATTAATTGGAAAACAATAATATTGTGGAGAAGAAAACAGTCACTTGACTGATGACTTAGACGGGATTTGAAAACCTGAATTCATTTCTCTGAAGTCTCTCTGCTTCTCCGACGTCTCTCTTGCATCCCGATTGGCTGGCAGCAAATGTCAACACCACACGCGCGGCCCCCGCTTGGCAAGTGAGAATTCTACCACTGAACCACCAATGCCACGTGGGGACACACTGTAAGAGAAAAAAATTAAACTATCAAGTGGATGAGCCTCTGCAAAGTGGCGCTGAATGACAAAACATCACAATGTCATACTCTTTGGATTCAAGCACCTTCTGGCGTAACGGGATCCACAACAATCATGTCAGCTGTGGATGCACCATTGACTCGTTTTTGAAGGGCAAGTGACAAAAAGAGGTACGTGGGTCAGAAATCAGCTGCCAAAGTTTCACGGACTAAGCAGCCAGGCACTGCTGGGATTTGAACCCAGGATTTCCTGTTTACAAGACAGGCACTTTGACCAGCTAAGCCACAGCGCCAGCCGAGTAAGTCACCCTGGCAATGCTGCCTTTACTCTTCTAGACATAAACTGCTCCAACGCTGAGATGATGCCATTTGTCGTGTGTCATTCGGTCAGCAGGGGGAGAATCCCGTATATTTGGCACCGATACAAAGGGTTTACCAATTGGGAAGAATGCAAGGGCTCTCCACAAGTGTCACACAAGGGTCTAGAAACGGTCCCTGGGACTGACACAAATAACTAGGCTGTTAATCTGGACTAACTGTTAGAATAAAAAGTAAATTCAATTATTATAGTGTTAAGTTATCACCCTTATATCCGTTTGCTTAGACAATAGACAATAGTCTTGAGTGTTTTGAAGCAGCATTCCAAGACGCTGACCAGCAACTCCCAGCACCACTAATCTTGCAGGTGCCTGGGAATATCAGTAGCTACCTTGAAGATGTTCCTGTTCATCATGCAAAATGCGCCAAGATAAGAACACATAAGAACACAAAAAGTAATTGCTCTCACATACACACACACACACAGACAACAAGTACAGCTCGTGCAACTGCTTGCTTCCCCCTCCCCTTAGAGTTGCACAACCATGTATTAGGGACCTCCTAAAGAAAATAAAAAGAGAGGAGCATGAATGGCATCCTCAGAGTGGAGCGGCATGTCACTGGGTTTGTTTTTTCACTCTTCTCGCTGCGAGAAATTTTGAATTTTGTTGTCTGTCTCTTCTGTAATTAAAGTGTCACAGGAGTTTGAACCTGAACCTGAAGTTTGGTGCTGCATTCAGGTTGCAGTCTCTAATGAGGCGTCGGTTTGAGTCCCACTTCTGACAGCTTCTTGCATCTTGAAGTGGCGTCACCCTTCATTCTAAAGTGGCCGAGGCTGCTCCTCATGGGCAGTAAACCAGGGGTGCTTTTCAAAATGACCACTGCTGAAAAGTATACAAAGCAGACCTATTGCATTCTGGGGTCTTGCGTTTCTCCAGAAAACAGTCTTTGTTCTTCAACATGACCTCTGATAAAAAGTATGAAAACCAGAGTCATGGAAATACCAGTAGAGGACTGCTGGAATTAGAACCAATGAGCCCCTCTTTGCTAGGCATGTAATTTGACCAACTAAAGCATAGTGCCTGCGAAGCATGCAAACTTGACAATGATGCCTTTAGTAAAAAAGGAAATCCTGTGCATCTGGCACCGACACAAAAACAGTTCGCCAATGGGGAAAAATGTTCATAAAAGGGAGGGAGCCCAAAGCCAAACACATGTGTCAATTGAGCGGCCCTGGGTGGGCTCGAACCACCAACCTCTCAGTTAACAGCCGAACGCGCTGACCAATTGCTGCATAGAGACTACATCCGCATCACTGCAGTAAGGTTTCAGTAAGTTTCCACTTTTGACAGAAAGTTGCAAATACTCAAGTGCTGTCCACCTTAACTCTCAGGTGGTCTGGTCTGTTACTTTTCAGGTGTCATTCTGAATTCTGCCCTTTGGCAGGAAAAGAGCCTTTGTCCTTTTTCAACATGAGCTCTGGGTAAAAGCTTAGATATACTGTATTGGCCGGGAATCAGACCCGGGCCTCCCGCTTGGCAAGCGAGAATTCTACCACTGAACCACCAATGCCCGCCTGAGGTGCCTACCTTTTAACTGGAACTG
Source organism: Doryrhamphus excisus (assembly GCF_030265055.1). Taxonomy (NCBI): domain Eukaryota; kingdom Metazoa; phylum Chordata; class Actinopteri; order Syngnathiformes; family Syngnathidae; genus Doryrhamphus; species Doryrhamphus excisus. The sequence goes on along the minus strand of NC_080469.1, from coordinate 27,883,710 downwards.
GAAAGGCTTGTGTAGCCCCGCACACAAACCAAGTGTCTTCCTCACATGCACACCCAATGTGGGTCTCAAACCCAGGACCCTGAGAGTAAGAGTCTCATGCTCTACCCACTGAGCTAACCAGGCCTTTTTCTGCTGTAGATATAATTTTTTGTTTTTCTTTTTTATCGATGTGGCCATCTTGATGTTTGATCAATTCCACAGACAACCTTGTTTCAGAAGGAGTGAGACTTTCAGTCATCTGTAGTTCTACAGTCTCCGACTCAGGCAACATCTTTGTACCCGACATTTCCAATTTATGATCACTCTGCAACCGCCCCTGAACAGACACCCATGTCCACCCTCTCTTGGGGAACTATTGACTCGACTCAATTAAATGACTAAAACTAAAACCAAAAGACCATAGTTGGAATCCTCCCAGCCTCGTTGGCATATCAACGAGTATGTCCACACCCCGAGGTTATCAAACTCGCTCCCAAGGAAATGTTGGAACTCGGGAAAGCATTAATGGCAAGAAGTAGGATTAAGAATCCTACTTCTTGCCAAAACCTACCCTTTGAAGTAGAAGGAGAAGCCTACCCTATGGTAGAAGATAAGATATGCCTTTATTCACCCCTCAGTGGGAAAATTTGCAAGTTCCTGCAAGTTCCGCAACAGCAGGGGGAGTATCTCAGTATGTTTACAGACCATGGACTCCTCCTAAATTTAGATAAATAGCCTTATCCATGCCAAAACCACACAACAACCTTGACCAAATCCTGACTGACATAACTGACTTGGTACATAATCACCGTCTCAACGGAACTGAATTAGCCCAACTGTTGACATTGACCACAGGCTCCAAGTATGGTGCTTTTTGTACGGCCATTTAGCCAATTCTGCCAAAGAGGAATTCAGAACACCCCCGTGGCCCATTGCCATTTTTATGGTACCTGGCGACTTCAACCAGTGAACTCCACTGTACCGCTTATCCTCATCGACGGACTGTATTCCCCACCCTTTACCAGCATGGGGACATTCCAACCCAAGATGAGAACACACTGGACCAGGTACACAGCAACATAGTACGTGGCACAGACACAGCTTCACCCTACCCCCACTTTTAGCCCAGACTGAAAAAGCAGAGAAACCCCTTTGCAGCTGAAATTGCTCAGTTGGGAGAGCGTTGGATTGAATCTCTAAAGGTCCCTGGTTCAATCCCAGTTTTCAGCACAATTGCTGTTTACATCGTGAGTTGGCAAATAGTTTGTAAAGGGGTGACTTTGTTCTCTTGATTTCATCAAAATCGATCACGACAACACAGCCAATGACATATTAAGACCAGACAAGTGCAGTTGGGAGGTGACATACAGAATCCTGATGCATATCATGTTACAATCAGACACAAACCCGACCTTGAGTTCGCGCAAATGTTCACAGCATTAGGTCTGCAAAGTGTTCAGCTGATACACATTTACTGGAAAGGAAAATGGGCTTTTGTCACGGTAGCCATGCCGACACGAGCTAAAATGTTTCTCCCGCCAGGACAACACCCACATGAAATTCAAGCTTTGCTCGCAGACGAAAAAGAACCAGCTGGAATGAGCAATCTGCACCTCCAAGTCTGAGTTTATGGTTCTTGCCCAGAAAAGCATAGCTCACAGCCGTAATTGTATAGTGGTTCCTACTCTGTGTTGTGGCCGCAACAACCCCGGCCGATTCAGGGTCATGGCAGGTGTGTGTTGCTTTTGTAATTGTATTGTCTGAAAAGACAAGATTGTCTGTCCACTTGAAGTGTGGTGATGTAAAAATACACTAGTTTTGACCACACCTGTATTTTTAGTAAACATTATTAGCATGCAATGAATCAAAGTATAAGGTACGATGTCGGAGATCAAGAACGCTTTTGTTGGCGAAAAAGCCATAACATATCATTTCGACAATACGGGTATCAAACCCGCTATTTCTTGCATGTAGAGCAAGAACTCTAGCCTTTGAGTTAAATCCCCCCGCTGCACAGGAAGGCTGCCACAATTTCTGCAACACCAAAACACTAATTAAGATGTGTCATTTTGAGTCAACAAGACCATGTCCACAAAGGAGATGAGGTGACCGAGAGGTTAAGGTGATGGACTGCTAAGCCATTGTGTTCTGCACGCATGGGTTCGAATCCCATCCTCATCGGACTATACTAATGCGCCAGTTTTGACACCACCTGTCTTTTTAGGAAACATCATTAGAATGCAATTAATCCAAGCATCCGGTACGATGTGGGAGATTGAGAATGCTTTTTGCAGGCAGGCATCGATTCCACTTCATCTCACATGCGAAGTGAGCGCTCTACCATTTGTGGTCCTACAAGAATGAAATGTTTTCCGCATGTTGCAGAATTTTCCACAGGAAAGAAATCTTAATGTGGGGCTCGAACCCACTACCCTGAGATTAAGAGTCTCATGCTCTCCCGACTGAGCTAACCGGGCCTTTTTCTGCCAAGATATCACTTTTTATTTTTTTTAAATTGATGTGGTCTTCTTGATGTTTGATCAATTCCACACCCAACCTAGTTTCTCGGGGAACAAAGGAGCGAGAGGTTCAGTCATAGCTGAGAACTTTGGAAGTGTAGTCATCTTAACCCTCCTGTTATGTTCATTTGCCAGGAACAGCCATGATGTTCCCGGGTCAGTTTGCATGTTTATTTATCTGAAAGATGTCCAAAACCAAACAAATCCCCACAAGCATTGTTAGTTATTCACTACTAACTCCATTACTAACTATTCTATCAATCTTTAGTGCAATGGTGTACCTTACCTCTCACAGGTAGTGGTTTAATTAATTTTAATTAATTAATGAATTGAATTAATCAGATGCATCATGACCAGTCTGCATCAAAACATTATCTGAAATCCTGTGGCAGGTTTCTGGCATTGATTCTTAATTCAGTTGCCATCCCTGATAGATGGTAATGGTAATCATGCCCGCGTGGCAGGCGAGTCTCTTTGCTTGTCTGACGTCTGTGTCGCATCCTGATTGGCTGGCAGCAAATGTCAACAACACGCGCGCGGCCCCGCGCGGCCCCCGCTTGGCAAGTGAGAATTCTACCACTGAACCACCAATGCCACGTGGGGACACACTGTAAGAGAAAAAAAATTCAACTGTCAAGTGGATGAGCCTCTGCAAAGTGGCGCTGAATGACAACACATCACAATGTCATACTCTTTGGATTCAAGCACCTTCTGGCGTAATGGGATCCACAAGAATCACGTCAGCTGTGGATGCAACGTCAATTCGTTCTTGAAGGGCAAGTGACAAAAAGAAGTACATGGTTCACAAATCAGCTGCCAAAGTTTCACTGACCAAGCACCCAGGCACTGCTGGCATTTGAACCCAGGATCTCCTGTTTACTAGACAGGCACTTTGACCAGCTTAGCCACAGTGCCAGCAGTGCATCTGGCACCAACACAAAAACAGTTCGCCAATGGGGAAAAATGTTCATACAAGGGAGGGAGTCCAAAGTCCAACAAATGTGTGAATTGAGAGTCCCTGGGTGGGCTCGAACCACCAACCTCTCAGTTTACAGCCAAATGTGCTGACCAATTGCGCGACAGAGACTACAACAGCATGACTGCAGTCAGGTTTCACTAAGTGCTGTCCACCTTAATTCTCGGGTGGTCCGGTCTGTTACGTTTCAGGTGTCATTCTGAATACTGCCCTTTCGCAGGAAAAGAGCCTTTGTACTTTTTCAACATGAGCTCTAAAGAAAGGTACAAGCTGAGATATACTGCATTGGCCGGGAATCGGACCCGGGCCCCCCGCTTGGCAAGCGAGAATTCTACCACTGAACCACCAATGCCACATTGGGAAACACCATCGGAGAACAAATTAAATTGTCGAGTGGATGTGCCTCTGCAAAGTGGCGCTGAATGACAAAACATCACAATCACAACACACGCACATGATGCCAGGGGAGGCCGAGTACTAACAGAGCTGAGCGAGAGGGCATAAAAAAAAAATAGTGACCTTGTGGTGGTTACCCGACAGCACCAAGGATATGGTGCACGTCTGATGCGTAATGCATGCCAGGTGATGTTCATCTAGCGAGCGGACATTCTTGTGGGGGACAAGCTCAACAGTAGGAATGTTGAGAGAACTGACCAGTCCGCTATCAATGAAGTTCTCGTCTGCCCCAGAGTCAATTAATGCTGTGGTAGGAGAAGCTTCCCCCGCCCAGGATATCGTACCTTCCACCTGAAGTCGGCCCACCAAAGCGGATGATGCAGCCGGTGTGGTTGGAGCGGGCAGTGCCAGCAGCTGGGGAATATCCCTGGTGGAGGAAGAGTGTTGGCGTGCTGGGCGAACTGGACAGCGGGAAATTGTGTGTAGGACTCCCACAGTACAGGCACAGCCACAGGCGTGGACGGTGACTCCTCTCCGCTGACGAAAGGCGACTGGCTCCCAGTTGCATGGGGACGACACTCCCGACGTCATCAGACGGCGCTCCGCTGCTGGAGCAGGGAGGGAGGAGTGGTGCCGGAAGAGCCCCAGGAGGTGGGATTTGGAGCCGACATGTGGGTCGGAGAGGCTCCGCTGTGCGCTGCGCTCCCGCAGCCGGTTGTCGAGTCAAATGGATAGCGACAGAGAGCGGCTGGAATGACAAGGCGCTGTGGAGCGCATATCGGGCGAGTGTTAGAATAAAATGTAGATTATTTTGTTAGTTATCACCCTTATATCCACTTGCTTAGACAATAGAAAGTGTTTGAATGTGCTGAAGAAGGAATGTTCCCGTGACCCTAATCAGAGACCCTCAGCGACCCCCAGGTCCTGGAGGTGCTTGGATGCACCAACAGCGACTCTGCAGATGCTCATGTTAATCCTGCAAGAATGTGTCAAGATAAGAACTCGTAAAACATTAAAAGTAATAGCTCTCACATACACACACACACATAGACAAACAAATACAGCTCGTGCAACTGCCTTCTCCACCCCCCCTTAGAGTTGCACGACCATGTAGTAGGGACCCCCGAAAGAGAATAAAAGGAGAGGAGTGTGAACTGCATATTCAGAGTGGAGCGGCATGTCACTGGGTATGTGGTTTCACTCTCCTCGCTGCGATCAACTTGGAATATTGTTGTCTGTCTCTTCTGTATTTCTGTATTGAAGTGATTTTACAAGTGTCACAGGAGTTTGAACCTGACATTTACTTGGTTCTTCGAGCCAGATCCCAAGATACCTGAGGAGTCCAGTTGTGGAGCGGACAAGACAGAAAGACCGTGGCCACGGCAGACAAAACCCTTTGACGGGCTGTCTTCTCAGCTCAACAACTGGAAGCTGAAGGTTGACGGGATACCTACGGAAGAGACGACAACAATCAGTAAGACACTTTTGATCAGAGTGTGAGTGAAAGGGCGCCGTCCCTTTGTGTTGTGAGTGAAAGGGTGGCATCCCTTTGTGTTAAAGCAGGGGTGGGCAAACTGAGACCTGGGGTCCACATGCAGCCCGCTAAGGGTTTTTGACCCCTAGAGCTGAGTGCGGCCCGCGAGTCAATAAGGTTTGTCACCCGGTGCTAAAAGCCTTGTGTATACTAGTCGCTGGCAAGCAAAGAGACGGACTCGACAGTCTTCTGTAGGAAGACGAGCTGGCAGTCTTGTGTAATAAGATGGACCCACAGTGTTACGGAGTTGGCGGTCTTTCACAATAAGACAGAGTTGGCAGTTTTTTTAACAAAGACAGAGTTGTCGGTCATGTTAGGCTAGAAAAGGAGTGCCTCCACGGTGAAAGGCCTTTTCGGGGTTTGAATGTGAAAACGTACAAATGAGTGTGTGAATGGGAGATTTTGTCACTAGACAGGTCTTCATATTAAAGGGTGAGAAATAGAGTAAGTCTTTGAGGAAGCAGAGGCAAGAATTCTCCACCCTCACCGGGGTAGAAGCTTGAGAAGTACCTCAAAGAAAAGTTCATTACTCTCTCACTGACAAACAACCCTGTTGTTAGTTTTCCCTAGGAAGCTCATCACAACAGGGACCAAATTATTCCCAAGATGGGAAATAAAAGTGGAAAAACACAAGTCAAAAGGGAGGAACTAAATTGCAAGGATTGGTGTTACGTGTTTCAGCACCAACCAACCAAAATAAAACATCTAGAAATATGGATTAACAAGTATGGTTTTGACGGACAATTATCGATCCCTAAATTAATAAAATTGCAACAGGATATAGCAAAAAGGAACAAGAATCAAACCAAAAAAATGCAAAAGCAAGGGTATGATGACCTGTCATATTGGAAGGAGTTGGCAGAGAGAAGGCAAAAAGGCGAGGCGAAGATGGAAGAAAGGAAGGCGAGAGATAGAGCAGAAAAAAAAGGTTGTAAAAAGGAAGAGTTATATAAGATAGTAAGGGAAGTTTTACTTCAGGAGTATCAGAAAGATGAAGGAAAAGTAAATGAGGAGAAAGACGCAGACACATTTTTTACACGAAAGGAAGGTAATGAAAGTAGGGTTATGCCAACTAAAGGAGTGAGCAATAGTAGTCAAAATGATGGTGTAGTAGGTGGACAATCACAATTGTATCCACAGTTCGCTGAACCCCCACAATATGACAACCACGGTGTCAGACCATCAGTGCCATACCCACCACAAACAAGAGCTAAACCTTTTTCTGTTGAGTGGTCAAAACAGATGGGAGAAGTATTTTCTCCTAAATCACCATCTAGGGTTTCACGGGAAACCGATGCGTTTCCAATGATAGAAGTACCGAACCCTAATGTAGCCAATGATGAACGTCCCACAATCCTAGTGTATCGTACATGGACACAGGAAGATGTAAAGAAGGCCTTAGATGGTGTCACACCTGTAAAAGAGGACGCCGTAAGATTTATTACAGACATGAACAACTTGAGAATGTCATACCACCTGAACGGAATAGAAGTACAACAAGTGTGGATGAGAGCCTTAGGGCCAGAGTGGTGTCTGTGTAAAGGAAATTGGAGCCCCACATATGGCAATGGCCAACCTGTGGCCCATGATGACCCCACATTGGAGCAAAGAATCAATCAGTTGGAAGAGAGAGTCCTAGCAAAGTTCAGGAAAAGAGCTAATTACTCAACAATAGGACAATGCAAACAAAAGAATGACGAATCATTTGATGAGTATAGAGTGCGTATGATTACGGTATTCAAACTAAATAGCGGCCTTGCTGAAGATGATGAACCCACAGGCCCATACCAACAACAGTTAAAGAATGCGATACATGCTAATTCAAATCCTGGCATAAAAGGGTGGGTTGATAAACATTTCATCGGAATGCCCACAGCAACTATGGCAGACTATATCACACACGTGCAGCATGCAGCATGCAAAATGCAGGTGTTAAGTAACAAAAATAAGATGCAAAAATACACACCTTTGTTACAGATAACGGAGAAATCCTCTTTCAAAGTCAAGGACGATTCAGAGGAAAAGGTAGCGGAACAGGTAGACAGAATGTACGAAGCTATCCCAACAATACTGGATGTTGGAATTGCGGTGAAGAAGGTCACTTCTCCCGTGATTGTGACAAAGGCCAGTTCAAAAGGAACCAAAAGCCATATTAGGCATGACTAGGCTTGTCTAAACAAATAGAACCAGAACCAAATGATGAACCAGTAGTAGAATTAAATTTACAAGAGGTATTTGCCTTTGAACATCGCAGAAGTCACATTGGAAGTGAATGGTAATCCAATCAGATTTCTTTGTGACTCGGGAGCATGTAGAACAACTTGCAGATATGAATTTCCACATTCAAGATCTGCAGGCAATACATGGCTCAGGACAGCAGGAGGAAAATTTGACAATAATGGTCAAGTCCCTACCAATAACGTTGTGGTCCATCAGATGTAGGACTAATTAAAAGTGCCCAACCTGTACAAATTAAAGCTAAAAATGATTACAGGACATGTGTTAGGCAATACCCAATAAAACCAGATGCATATGAAGGAATAAAACCAGTGATAGAAGAATTGTTAAAAGCTAAAGCCTTAGTAGAATGTAACAGCTCAAAATGGAACATCCTTAATTTTCCAGTGGGAACAAGTGCCACTCTCTGTGGGATGGAGAATGATACAGGACAAGCTGTAAATCAAGCTGTGGTGGCAAGAGCACCTTGTGTGCCTCACCCACACACATTGTTAAATTCTTTACCAACAGATGTCACATGGTTCACCATAGTAGACATCAGTAATGCATTCTTCTCCATTCCAATACATAGAGAAAGAAGGTTTAGGTTCGCATTTACGTTTGCAGGAAAAATATACATACACACGCCTACCGCAAGGATATTGTGAAAGCCCGAAAATGTATTCACAAGCAATGATAGCCATTATGTCTATGTTTAATCCCCAAATGAAAGCCATATATTACTATATGTAGATGACATCCTACTAGCGTCACCAGATAGGAAGTCATGTGAGGAAGACACAATAGCCTTATTGCACCATTTAGCGAAAGAAGGCCTTAAAGTGAATAAAGACAAAGTACAATTTTGTAAGCAATCAGTGAAGTATTTAGGGCATCAGTTGACAGGACAAGGACAAACTATTCTAGCTGACAGGAAACAAGCAATTTTAAATGCACCTAAACCACAAACAAAAAAGCAAATTATGTCCTTCTTAGGACTCACTAATTAGATGTAGATGTTGGATTCCAAACTATGCACAAATAGTGTCACCATTAACAAACTTAATGTATAAAAATGATGTCACTCTTACAGTGGAATGAGGAGGCAGAAAAAGCATTCTGTGAAAAAGAGTACTGGTAGGAAGTTTGATTGTAGCACTGCATGATTACAGCAAAACATTTAAACAAACAGTAGATTATAAAGATGTGAAGTGAGGCCGAGGTCATGTACTCAACTCAGTCTTACCAAGAGTATGGTGCAAAGAAACAACCAATAGCGTACTACTCTTGTAAGCTAGATGCAGTAGCATGCGCCATCTTACATTGTGTGCGGGCTAATAGCAGCATCTATGGCCGTGGAAACAAGTGCAACCATTATATTGTTCCATTTACTAGTAACTGAAAGTACCTCATGCGGTTTCCACCCTGCTATTGCAGACGAGCATGACATTTTTGTCTCCTGCTAGACATCTGTCTTTTGTCTCAACCACATGTAACACTTGAGCGATGCACCACGCTCAACCCAGCTACCCTTCTACCACTCCCTGAGGAAAGCGAAACACATGATTGTGATGAACTAACAACACAAACTACAAAGTGTAGACCAGACTTATTAGCTCAGGCACTAACAAAAAGAGGAGATTTTTGTAGATGTTTCCTCAAAGAAAAATGATTTGTGGAAAGAATCATAACTGGCTATGCAGTCATAGCGCTTACAGAAGCATGCAAATTAATGAAAGGTCAAAAGGTGACAAATTATACCGATAGCCAATATGTACATTGAACAGTACATACCTTTGCAGAACAGAGGTATGATAACATCAACAGGAAAACCAGTAACTCATGCAGGATTGTTAACAGCATTACTAGAAGCAGTGCAATTACCAAAACAAATTGCATTGCATGTAAATGGGACTTACAAATAATACTGATCCGATATCCTTAGGAAATGCGTTCGCTGATAAAATGGCAAAACAAGCGGCACTAAAGGAACTGGACCATCTTGAAACTGAAAGATTACAAGTAGACTTTGAGATATTGGCTGATATGCAACAACAAAGTCCAAAATAGGAAATTGACCACTGGCTTAGGAATAAAGCAACCCTGGACAAAAATGTTTATATGTCGACAGAAAAGAAACCAATCTTGCCAAAAAATTGTAAAAGTGGGCTGACATTTTGAGCCATGGTGTTACACATGTCTCAACAGGAGGGATGTGTCACACTATTAACACCCACTTTAATTCGTGTTTAAAAATTCTTATTCAAAAAATTTTTGTTGAGCGTTTTTAACGTGTGCAAAACACAACGTCCAGGACAACTTGTGACCGAGGCGTGGCCAATTTCCAAAACGACAATATTAATTTCAAGTAATACATATGGACTTATTGAGCTAATTAAAAGTGAAGGAAGGTCAGCCCTGATTCTTGCATCCCAGAGCTGTTGTAGATTGGCCTCATATGGGATGGAGTAGGGGTATGTGTATGAGATGGACCAGGATCCTGTTCCTGGACCAGACACTTGCTCCTTCACCCCATTATCTTTATTGCCTCCTGAGTTTAGTTTTCCAATGAGTGAATGACCATAAATGCCTGAGACCATCCTGGCTTTTTGGTTCTCCCACAATGATCTCTGCAAAGATAACACGAGACGCAGCACAGGATGCTGTGTCCTGACCTTCTACTAACTTTACTAGTGGTTGACAAGTACTGATCGCAGTTTAACATGGTACTCATCTGATCTGCATGGAATATATTGAGAATGAAACAGAATTAGACTACAGCAGTCACTTTGTAAATTAACTTGTAAAAGAAAAGAAAAAAAGGAAAGAAAACAGGAACAATGTTCCGCATGGACTTAAAGAACCATAGCGCGTACCATCCCCAAAGTGGAGGACTGGTAGAACAGAAAATGCATGGAAGAAACAAAGTGTCCAAGGACATAATGTTTAGATCCAGTTAAATTACACATAAACATAACGGCACAAATGGTTTGAGTCCATATGAAACGTTGTTTGTCAAACCTTATAGGTTGACACAATTCGAAAATGTGTAGGAAACTGATGACGATTCTACTTTGATAGAAGACATGAGACTGACACCAGGAGACTGAGTGTTGAGTAAAAGTGGAACAAGAAAACACTGGCACTCTCCCAAGTGGGAAGGGCCTTATCAAGTACTGTTAACGACACCAACAGCATTAAGAATTGTAGAAAGAAACACTTGGATACGTCAAACGCATTGTAAAGTAGTCATTGTTCGGGAGTCTGACGAGGAAGGTAAAGACCAGTCTGTGATGCAGGGGACTTCAGAGTCCTAGACTCTGAGGCATTGTGTTGAGCAGTGAAGATTATAGCACATACCCTGGTCCAGAAAACCGAACAATGCATCCTAGTTCTAAGATCACTATTGTAACAGGAGGATTGGTGTTCCTGATGTTGCAGTGTCCTCGTTCCCATACAGTACCTCAGTGTCTCAGAGTGGTCCATGATCTTGATCTCACACCTCCACCTTTGCTCTGCCAACAACCTGAAAACAACATACTGATACAACAATATGCATAATGAGTCCTCTCATCACCTCCAGACATGCATTGTGTCCAGTTTTATCTTCACCAAGACCTGAAGAAGATCCATCACATGAACTGTGCTCTGACAGCAAACGATCCCTTCCAGACTGAAAGTTCAGAAGATGTTTGCTGACATGGTGTTTATGGTGACAACGACAATCACATCACCAGCCACTAAAGTGGAATGTGGCCGACTCAGAACTGGACAGGATCACACCTTTGATGCAAGGACAAGCCAAGCACCAGAATCTAGAAGTGGCAACAAATGGCCACCAGCAAGGAGGACATCCAGAGGAGAGACTAGAACAGCAATATGACCCTGGCATGTGCAGAGAAGGAGACTTTGGACCAAAGACTTGATGGAGGACTTTCTTAACAAGCAAGGTGGAAGGAAGCAAGGAGGTGGGGTGTGATGGGATCATGCCTACTCTGACTCATCTGATGCCAAGGTTGACACTGAAGTAGACAGTAACGCACACACACACACACGAACACGCACACACACACACACGAACACGCACACACACAAACAGTACTCGAGAACAGACGTGTGGTGTTGATGTAGAGACAAATACCACTATGAAATTGTATATAACATGAGCGGAACGTGCAGTAGTGACATTACAGATTTCAGTATCCATTTACCCTATGAATGTTGACATGTTACTAAATGCTAAATCTTTGAAGCAGATGAACATCACCTCCCAAACTACTTCCAAACAAAAAGGGAGGTTCCAGACACCGACTGGATAACAAAAGACAATCCCACTTACATCGATGCCATCAGCGTGCCACGAGGGGTACCACCAGAATACAAACTAGTAAATCAGATTGCAGCGGGTTTGGAGGGAAAGTATTATCCCATGGATAACAGTTAACAAAAATGTGGATAGGATTAACTACCTCCACTATGACATACAGAAGCTTGGGAACTACACCGAGGCCGGACTCACAGCAATTGGAGAACAACTCCATGCCACGTCACTCATGGCCTTCCAGAATCGCATCGCCTTGGATGGACTGCTGGCACATCAGCAAGGAGTGTGCGCCATGCTTGGCGACCAATGTGGCATGTCCATCCCCAACAATACAGATTCCACAGGAATGCTGATGCGTGCGATTTCTGGTTTAAAGGCGCTAAACACCAAGATGAAGGAACACTGGTGTTGACACTGAGATGTTCGGTGACTGGTGGAGAGCATTTTGGGGACAATGGTCTCCTTATGTGATGTCTGTGCTTATTGCACTCGCTGTTGCCCTTCTTTTGTGTGCCTTATGTGGATGTTGTATCCCTATCTTGAAGGTTAGAATCACATGGACTGTGAATTTAGCCATGGCACCAATGACAACAAGGTAAATGAAATGTACCCCCTACTGGTGGCAGGTGGCAGCGATGACAGTGATGATGACTAGGACAACCATGATAGATATGCTCCTGACTTGTTTCTGACTTGTACTTTGACTCAGATGACGAGAACACTTCCGTTTAAATGTAAGCACATTTTCTGACAAAGATGACCTGCGAGGAAAAAACCGAGAGGAGACCCAAGGAGCGACAGCAAACAGATAAAAGCGTGATAAACAGGAGGGAAATGTTAGAATAAAATGTAGATACAAGTATTATTTTGTTAGTTATCACCCTTATATCCATTTGCTTAGACAATAAAAATTGTTTGAATGTGCTGAAGAAGGAATTTTCCCGTGACCCTGATCAGAGACCCCCCAGTGACCCCCAGGTCCTGGAGGTGCCTGGATGCGCCAACAGCAACTCTGCAGATGCTCATGTTAACCCTGCAAGAATGTGTCAAGATAAGAACTCATAAAACATTAAAAGTAGTTGCTCTCACATACACACACTCACATAGACAAACAAATACAGCTCGTGCAACTGCCTTCTCCACCCCCCTTAGAGTTGCACGACCATGTAGTAGGGACCCCCGAAAGAGAGTAAAAGGAGAGGAGTGTGAACTGCATATTCAGAGTGGAGCGGCATGTCACTGGGTATGTGGTTTCACTCTCCTCGCTGCGAGCAACTTTGAATATTGTTGTCTGTCTCTTCTGTATTCCTATACAGTAAATTCTCGTTATATCGATATCGGTTATAACGAATTACTGCTTATTACGATACTATTTTCATTTCCCGGCAAATTTCTAGTCTTTTATGATATAATTAGTTCCGTTAGTACGATACCCGGTTATTATGATAATCCGGTTACTACGATGCCCTTTTCATCTCCCGCCAGCCAATTTGGTCTGCTTATATCGATACAAAAGCAGCTTACATCAATCTTTGCTTAAGGATTTCAATACCAAAAAAAAACACGGCAAACGGCTGCTTCCAGTCAACTTTATTTTTCACACTTCCACCACCACAGCGCAGCACACACACCGATTCCCGCACTTCCTGGTTCACAGGTCATGCTCAACCCGCCCCACATAGCTGGCCAAACACATGCCTGCAACAGAAGAACCAACTGACATAGCATACACACCTATTCCAACGAAGACACAAGCGTACAAATACATGTATTTAATTGTGTTGTATTCAGATATCTTTTTATTCTATACACACGAGAGAAACCACGAACGCAGTTGGTTCTTCTGTTGCAGGCATGTGTTTGGCCAGCTATGTGGGGCGGGTTGAGCATGACCTATGAACCAGGAAGTGCGGGAATCGGTGTGTGTGCTGTGCTCTGGTGGTGGAAGTGTGAACAATAAAGTTGACTGGAAGCAGCCGTTCGCCGTGTTCTTTTTTGGTATTGAAATCCTTAAGCAAAGATTGATTTAAGCTGCTCGACATTGTTCTATACTATAGAACAATGTTGAGTGTATTATTGCCCACTTTTAATGCAGTTCGGCGCAGAATACCGGTTATATCGATATTTTTTCCAACTCCCGACAATATCGATATAACGAGACTTTACTGTATTTAAGTAAAGTCACAGGAGTTTGAACCTGACAATGCTAACATGCTAACGGATACCACGCTAGCACCTAGCAAGAGGGCCTCAGGTCCCGAACAGTTTGATGCAGTCCCATAGTGTCCCCACATCATACAATGTGTGTATTTGCCTTGAGACATCAGCAAATTAGCTAAAATGCTAATATGCGAACAGTCATCATGCTATCACCTAGCAAGAGAGCCTCAAGTTTAGAAACTGCCAAGGTTGTCCTATAACCTCCCTGCATCATGCCATGTATGTATTTGCCTTTAGACATGAGTAAATTAGCTTAAATGATAACATGTTAACGGCTACCATGCTAGCACCTAGCAAGATAGCTTCAAGTCCCAAAAGTATTAAAGCAGTCCCACAGTGTCCCCACATCATGCCATGTGTGTAGTTGCCTTTAGATATGAGGAAATTAGCTTAAATGCTAACATGATAACAGTCATCATGCTAGCACCTAGCAAGAGAGCCTCAAGTCAGCATGCAAGCTCCATAGACAGCTGCAAAGCTTGTATGGCTGGGCAAGCCCATAACTAGAAAATTCCAGCGGAAATTTTGATGCTGTGAACCTCGGGCCCGGTGTCTGCCGTGCCGCGCTGCCGAGCATTAAGCATTGCATATTGCAGGAATAATTTTTTACAAACTCTTTGCAAAAGGCATCTAGTGGCATCACATTGAAAGTGAAAGCTTAAATGTGTTCATTCATGTGACCTAACATCAGCAGTTATTTCCAAAGTTGGGGTTTCTCAACTTACTGTCACCTCATAAGCCAAAATAGAACCAAACAGTAGATTTCAAGGCATGTGCAGCTGGATGAAGGAGCCAGGAGACTGAAGTCGGGGATTTCCTGCTGAGGTTGCCGCCCTTGACCCAACCTCGGAAAAGCAGTAGAAGATGGGTGGAATGCAGCGGAATATTTCGGTTTAAAAAGACAGTGGAAGCAAAACCTGTACTTAAGTTCATATATAAAACCAGACAATTTCTGAATAAATCATTTGACAGTTTATTTAAAAAGGAACCACAACAAGATGCAACAAAGCCTTAAATTCTTGAAGTCAAAATGTCAACAATTACACCAGTTATGAACAGTATTGTGATGTATAATATTCTGCAATATAGAAAGATAAAACCAATGACAAACACTTCATGTAGCAAGGCAACATGTCCCGTATGTAACAGTTTAGGTCAGCGGCCCAAGGCACATCATTATTTCAGAAAAAAAAAACAGCAGTAATTTTACAAGCGTTCAATGACATTATATCGCACCAACTCACAACAAAACAAGTGATCTCGAAGCACTTTGGTTCACATTATTATTATCATTAGTTTGGTCTATCATCAAGTTCATCATAAATGAACAACAGAAACCCACACCTGCACCTGGCAACGGAGGCAAGGAAAAACTCCCTCTTGGGAAGAAACCTTGGACAGAACCCAGGCTCAGTGGGGCAGCTGTCTGTCTCGACCGTTTGGGTTACTACAGAAAAATGTTTGGTACAGCATGATTATGCATTATAATAATAATAATACATTTTATTTAAAAGTGCCTTTCGGGACACCCAAGGTCGCTTGTACAGAAGATAAAAAACACCAATATAAAATCGAAGACGATTAATGGAGCGCAGATGGAAGTAAGCTGACCTGGTGACGTTATTGATGTGGGATTGAAAAGATAGTGTGCTGTCGAGGATGACACCCAGACTCTTGACCTGAGGGGAGGGGGAGACTAAGGAGCTGTTGATGGAGAGAGAGAAGGAGTCAACTTTAGATCAGGTGGATTTGGTGCCAATGAGTAAGAATTCAGTTTTATTGCTATTAAGTTTCAGAAAGTTGGAGGTGAACCATGATTTTATTTCAGAGAGACAGGAGGTGAGGGAGGGGGGTGGGAGTGTGGAGTTAGGTTTGGAAGAAAGGTAGAGCTGGGTGTCATCCGTGAAGCAGCGGAAGTGAATGTTAAATTTACGGAAGATATGGCCGAGGGGGAGAAGGTAGGTTATGAAAAGAAGGGGCCCCAGGACAGAGCCCTGGGGCACACCTGTGGTGACTGGGGAGGGGTCGGAGGAGAAAGACTTAAGCTGTATGAACTGAGTGCGGTCTGTGAGATAGGAATGGAACCATGGAGGGGGGTGTGGGTGATGCCAATTGAGGAGAGTCTACTGAGGAGGATGGGGTGTGAGATGGTGTCGAGGAGGATGAGAATTGAAAGTGAACCAGTGTCAGCTGCAGTGAGGAGATCGTTGGTGATTTTGATGGGTGCTGTTTCGGTGCTGTGACGGGGACGGGAGCCGGACTGGAAGGGTTCATACAGACTGTTAAGAGTGAGATGTGCGTGAAGTTGAGAGGAGACTATTTATTCAAGAATTTTGGAAATGAAAGGTAAGTTGGAGATAGGGCGGAGGTTATTGAAGTTGTTGGGATCTGAACCAGGTTTTTTCAGGATTGGAGTGACAGCAGCAGTTTTGAAGGCTGGGGGGACAGTACCGGTAGACAGTGAAGAGTGGATAATGGCAGAGATGAGAGGAAGCAGAGAGGAGAGGCAGGATTTGACCAGGATTGTTGGGATGGGGTCCAGCTGGCAAGTGGAGGGCTTGGATTTGTGGATGAGGTCAGATATTTCAGACGCATTGGGGAGTTGAAAGGAGGGAAAAGGCTGACTGTAGAAAAAGGGTCCGGGTGTGGGGAGAGGAGGCGGTTGTGAACAGAGGTGCTGGTGAATGGAGTTAATTTTGTCATTGAAGAATGCCATCAGTGAGTTACAGGTGTCAATTGAGTAAAAGTGGGGGGGGTAAGGAGTGGGGAGGCTGGAGGATCGTGTTGAGTAATGAGAAAAGTGATTTGTTATTTCCTTTGTTGGATGTGATGAGTCCAGAGTAATAAGCGGATATACGGTGTGCAATGGCGTCTTTGTACTGGAGAATGTGGGTATTGTAACTGTTTTTGTGTATTGTGAGTCCAGTTTTTTTGTCGAGCCGTTCCAGGTGTCGTTTTTTTTTTTTTTTTTTTTTCATTGTCCGGAGTTCAGGGGTGTACCAAGGTGCAGAAACAGTCAGAGTTTTCAGTGGGGCAATAGAGTTGAGGATATTGTTTAGACCAGTGTTGTAAAGAGCTGTGAGAACATCAGGGTTGGAAGGAAAATCCGGGATTGGGATACAGGAAATTTCGGAGCAGAGAGTGTCAACATTAATGTCCTTTAGGTTCCTGAAGGAGATGAGACATGGAGGTTTGATTGAAGAGAGGGAGAGTGTAATGCTGAATGAGAGGAGGAAGTGGTCCGTTATTGGAAGTTCGTCGGCGGTGCAGTTGGAGGGGGTGAGGCCAGAGCAGCAGAGTAGATCCAATGTATGTCCTTTGGTATGTGTCGGGAAGTCAATGTATTGATGGAGTCCAAAACTGTTAAGGCATAATAGAAAGTCTCTGGTGAGGGGAAGAGTTTTATTGTCTTTGTGTATGTTGAAATCTCCCAGCAGTATTAAGTTATGTGACAGAGTGGAGAGTTGTGTAAGGAGGGTGGCAAAGTCAGTTAAAAAGTCAGTGTGGGGCTTAGGGGGACGCTAAATGGTGGCGACGACAGTGGGGGAGGGTCCAGGGAGCATAAAAACAGTGCATTCAAATGAACTGAATGCAGAGGCCGTCACCGGCAGGACTTTCCACTTCTCGCGGTGAATTAACGCGAGACCTCCGCCGCGACCGTTGCCACGGGGATGACAGATGTAAACAAAGCCAGCCGGTGTGGATTCGTTGAGGGTGGAAATGTCATTTGGCTGTTGCCATGTTTCCGTTAAACACAGAAAATCAAGCTTACGGTCAGTGAGGAGATCCTGGAGGAGATGACCCTTGCTCGTGAGAGAGCGGATGTTGAGCAGACTGAAGCGAACAGTGGCGTTGTCATGCTTAGCGGTAGCGTTAGCATTAGCCGTCCTAACCAGGCGAGCTAATGCACTGCTATCCGCTACCCTGTCGGAGTTTCTGAGAGGACGACGAGTGGTAGACCAGATGGATTTTATTGAGTACTTACGTATGTGAGACGGCGTGGATGGATGGAGGAGAGGAAATGGCCACATGGTCATTGCAAGCAAATGTTCATTGGGGACAAGACAGCATGTGAAGACCAGACCAGGACCTAAAAAATGATGTTAAGATACAGTACACCGGACTGTGGTAACTGTAGTAAGAATGCAGAACACCTGACTGAATGCAAGACTGCGGTTGAGAAATGTAAATGTGATCAATCAGTGTCTGCTTTTGCCAGTTGTTGCCTTGCCGATGAGCTGTGTATAGCCTCTGGACTCAAACAACTCCAGTATAGACTTCTTACCTTTTGAAAGCAGGTCCTCGTTGAAGTCGCCACAAACAACAATGGGGTGGCTTTCCATCACTGCCAAGGTGTCCAAGAGGCTTGCCAAATTAGGTAGAAATGTGCCCAGACTCAAGTTCGGTGGTCGATAAACAGTAGCCACCACAGCCGTGATCGGCACCATGACTTTAACAACCAAAAATTCAAGGTCTGGCACATTCTGAACAAACCGGAGGGGCTGGCCTTGGAGTTCCCTCCGACGGCTGCAACTCCGCCTCCCTCTTTCGCAGCCGTGTCTGGCCTGTTTAAACAGGAAACACGTCTGTTCCGTACAAAAACAGCGTAGCCCTCCAGCTGCAAGTGCCGCGAGATGGAACCAGACAAATGCGTTTCCGTCAAACAAAGCACATCAGCCAGTCTCAGCTCATGATGAGATTTGATGTCCTCTATGTGACACGCGAGGCCCTCTGTGTTATGGTGGACAATCTTCAAAGTCGGAGAAGGCCCTTGTGCAAAGTGCAACAGCGGTCTGACAGACAAGAAAGAAGCAACATGCTGTCCATTGCCAAAGCAATGTTGGGATCAGCATATATTTTCTTCTCATCCAAGTCCATGATCTTCAGTCCCTGGAGCGAGGTCGTGCAACTTAGAGCGACGTAGGCCATTCCAGGTTCAAACACGCGCTTCAGAGATACGACCGCAGAAGATAGCGTCATGCCTTGCACTTTGTGCGCCGTGCATCCAAAGGCCAGTTTTGCCGGGAATTTCCGCCTCACCAGTCCTTTGATGCTTAAACTTTCCTCTGACTTTTCTATGTAGGCCAAATCATCCCCGGATCCCTGAAGTTTCTTCCGAAATTTCAGGCCTGCTCCAGGATTGTCCAAAGAAATGCCAAGAAAAGTAACAGCGGCCTGTGGTCCACGGACAATGTTCATGATGGTCCCGAAGGTGCCGTTCACGAGACCATCCTCAATGTCCAAGTTCCGGATGATCATGACTCGCGCTCCTACAGCGGCTTGCAGGTTGTCGGGCAGATCTCTTTTCCTCCCGGTTATCATGTTGGACACGATGACCAATTGTCCGGTTGGGGGGTCTTTTCTGTAGTTTTCTGCCGGAATGCCGACCACATTCAATTTCAAAGCTGCCACATTTGCACTGTTGTGTTTGTCAACCTCCTTATTGGTTGCAATAATGTGGAGCGTACTGGTGTGACACTGCGGTGTTTCAACGGTAGCCTGCTGCAGTAAAGCCCGGTCACTTTCATACAAGGGCTCCTCCTTCCGCTTTTCCCTTACCCTATTCAAAAGCTGGGCAAAGGTCAGGTCCTCCTTCTGCCGCATGATCTCTGTAAGTCGAACCAACTGAAAGTTGGTCCAGAGGTCAAGGACATTATCCTCATACACACAGAGGAGTTTGGCCCTTCCAGTAGGTGGCAGCTGGTAAAAGTCCCCAACTGCAAGCACAGATATCCCTCCAAAGGGCTTCCGGTTGCCCTTGATTTGCTGGAACCGTCAGTGGACATATGCAAAAAGATCCTTGACATTTCATCAATGATTAAAATATCCACGTTGGAAAGACTCACCTGCAAGGTGTCCAGCGCGTTGTCGAGTCCTTGATATGGAGGCCTCAAACTTCTTGGGAGCTTCAAGACAGAGTGAAGGGTTTTCCCAGAAATGTTGAATGCAGCTGTGCCGCTAAATGACGTCAGCAGAACCGTAGGCTGAGACAAATCCGCATCGGCACGAATGCCGGGAAGCTGCCGAAAAAATCTTGGTGGCCTCCTGGTAAATGCGCTTGATGACATCTCTCCCTGAGATGAAATAATGAAAGGGCTCAAGGTCGCGATCAGAAACACGCTGCAAACACCAGTCGCGTACGGCATAGATTGATGATGTTAAGACTGCGGTACATCCTCCTCACAAAGTCCGGACTCAACTAGGGTGATTCAAAGACCGTCAGCATTGGGGCGCCGGAAAGGTCAGCCTGATAGGCAGGAACGTCATCCTGCTCATCCTGCTCGTCCGCTGCGTTTGGCATCATGGCCTTCAGCGGAGCAAGACATTCGGCCCTCTGCTTCCACCTCTGGCGCAAAAGAGTTCCACGCATTAACAGCTGGACCCTCCTGTTGGAGTCGCTCCAAAGCCTTGTCCAGTTTCTTCGCTTGGCCCTCAAACCGCTTCATTTTGTCATAAATGATGGCCTTCGCCGGACCTAGTCTTGACCGTCCGTCCAGGGAGAAAGACTCATACGTTGGGTGGGAGTCGCTGGTCAACTCGTGGTCCATCCTGTGGGGCGAGTTTGAGAAGGGCCCTGTAATATTTTTCAGGAAACTTTGTGATGGAAAACCGTGTGTATCTTATGATGGCAGGTTTTCCCCTGGTCCTCTTCTGAATGCAACCCATGTCGTTCAAAAGGGAAATGACATTTGGCCCTTCTCTCTCGTAACCGTAGACCACCCTGTAATCAGACGCAAACTTTGCCAGACACATATACTCAAACCCCTGCATAGGTGGTCTGTTGGCGTACTTTTCTGGCAAACTTGACATCCAGACTTCAGCTGAATCTCATTCGCAAACCGTCCTCGTCGGTTTGGAGGAACACCACATTGCGTGAGGACTTCTTCAGGGACAAACTGCAAGTTCGTGCCACTGCTTCCTGAGCACTTACCTCTCTGTGCTTTGAATACACCTGCATGATCTTTGGCATCTCCTCCTTCTGGTTGACGTCAGACTTTTGCACGTCCTTGATGACAGATTTGAGGAACTCGTCATCTCATGCTCCGGCTTGGAAATGTACGACATCATGTACATGATGCAGCTGATATCATCCAAAATATACTGGATGTCCATGTTGGCGTTCCACGCCCGCAGCAGATGGGGGTTGTAGGCATTAGTCCAACTTTCTTGCAGTGTACGCTTAAAGTGCACAGCCATCCCAGTACTGAGGTTCTCAACGTAGTGCTTATACTGACCCAGGGTCAGCTGGCACACGTTGAGCAGGTCCGTCAAATCCTCCGGAACCCGTGTGTCCATAAGCCTCTCTCTTACCTGTTTCAGCTTTTCCTTGGACTCCCTCAACTGCCTGGCCATCGCATGGAGCTCCCGGTGAGCTTTCTCCCAGTATGCTGGTGTTCCTCGGAGTGGCTGCATAAATCTGGTCGCTTCCCTGCTCTGTATGAGCCGCTCCAACGCCTCCTTGTCCTGGATCATCCGGTTCAGAATTTTCCTCCCATCCGCAGTATGAGGTTTTCCCTTCCGCGTCTGAATAGACATGCTGTTATTGGCCATGTATGTTTCAATGACAAATTGGGCAAAGAAAAGGTAGCCCTGATCTTCAGCAAAGTGTGGATCCACGGAAAACAATCTGGTGTTGAAGTAAGAACTTGGTGATACTTTAATGATCCTCTCCTCATCCATCGTGTTCTTTCCCGTTGGGAACAGAACAGGAAAGGCCATGGCCTCCAGCTGCGGCACAGCAAAAAATCCAACAGGCTTGTTTTGTTGGGCAGGAGCAATGCTGAATATCCCATCCCCAAATGAAAGACTTTCCTGTGAAATGTCAAGCGGCTGCATGCATGTATCGAGCATGAGGCCCGGCCGAAGTTCCTCCTGATCACATTCAACATGCTGTGCCTGCATAACTTGGGCATTGCTGGCCTCTTGCTGCATGATGGCGGGGCGGATGGCTCCTCTTCCCCTTCAAGGACACTTTCAGCTGCTGCACTCTCATTGATGCACACATCCCTGTACTGTGGATGAGTGTGTATCAGCGTCCTGAGCCCTACTAGTATAACATTCGCCATATTTACCGTATAAAAATGCTGATGTCCTTTATACCGAATGTGTCTCTTTAGCTTTACCTGCAGCAGTTGAGCTTCGCTACGTGGCCTAGGTAGTGAGTTCACTGCTGCTTCCATTTCAGCACGGTGGCATACAGTACAAACACATGTGCGACTCTTTCGCGGAAAGACGATATTGCTGCTTTCATTACAGCGCTTGCTGGATCCTGCACATTGTTGGCTGAATGCCGAGTTATAGTCATGTATTTAGTCTTTACTTGAAGCGCGCATTGTAATTTGTGCCGAATACGCTGCCCGGTAAGACTGTTCTTTTCGCAACGCTGAACATGATGTAGCCTTACATTAGAATGTCCGTTTCTTATTTCATATTTCTTATTTTGAAAATAAGGATCATTTCTATGCTTCTGCATCCACGTTTTCATGAAAACCGCCCACCTTTGCTTAAAACCTGGATGGTTGCGATATTTATCTCTTAGATACACCCTATATCTTGCCTGGAAAGCTGGATCCCGGTGGTACCGCTCCCTCTGATATAACG
Source organism: Doryrhamphus excisus (assembly GCF_030265055.1). Classification (NCBI taxonomy): domain Eukaryota; kingdom Metazoa; phylum Chordata; class Actinopteri; order Syngnathiformes; family Syngnathidae; genus Doryrhamphus; species Doryrhamphus excisus. The sequence continues at coordinate 27,860,944 of NC_080469.1, read as the reverse complement.
TTCATCTCACCTGAATATCTGGATCCAGGTGATACCCTTCCCTGAGGTCAGCTTCTGTCGTTCAACAAAAGCCAGATCAGATTGATACTTTTTCCCAACATATGCTGACATTAAAGTATTTTTGGTTGTCAGACTTCTGTGATATTTTTCAGCTACGTGCATATTATGTTTAGCTGTTTAATTAAAGCTAAAGTTTCTATTTTATGTAAAGCTGTTTAATTTTTGTTGATGGTAATTAGTGTCTGTTACATACTTGACCTTCATTTGTAGATGTTTTTTTTCACGGGGATCGGGTTCTTTTGAAGCTTCATACGGTCTACATTGTTGGCACTTGAGTGCCTCTTTCATAGCGGTCCGTCACCTCGTTTTACTCACTTTGGGAAAATCTGTTTGTACATGGACGCATGGTGGTACTATCAGCTCCTCGTGATCTGTCTCAACACATTCTCTTATTGCTGTGTCTGTTACTTTGGTGGGCTCTGAAATTATTACGACATCCAACTGTACCTGTCTGTCACTTGCTATCTGTTCTAAGCCAAAGGAAACCGGTACCAACTCGTAGTTTGCATCGGGTCTGCGATCTGAAAGGAGCTCATGCACATGGTCGACTATCATCATCATATCATCATAATCACAGTTCTGTTTGGGTCTGGCAAACCTACTGAAGATCGACTGTGCGAATCAAAAAAACCGTAGCATCCTGACCTATCACGAAAAACCGCAAAGCACTCTGGAGCCACAATCAGAAAAGCATGAGTGACATCTTGTGAGAGGCACTCAAGTTGTCTGGCAAGTGGCAACAAATAAGGATCTATTAGGGAATTGCTGCGATCCCTCACCAAACCAAATTTCGGCTCCAACTGTGTAACTGTGTATGCATTGTTGTCGGTGTGAACTATCTTTGGCATTTCCTCTTTGGTTAAATGATTGCTGATTAAACGTAGTTCTAGCCCACATACTGTCCACCCGTAGAGTGCGTCTCCATTTTCAAGAACTCTGTCAAGAACGTCTGCATCAAAATGAAACCCCTCAGCATGGTAGGCCAAGAACGTCAGTGCCATAAACGTGCACTGAATATTGCGAGTGCAATCGTCAAATCCATCTGGGAGTGAGTGGCCAGGACAGTACAAATGTGTCGACCAGCTTCTGTGCCACAATCCTGAAATGTATTTGTTGTGTTAACATACATTTGTGTAATCATGTTAGTTTTTACCATAGAAAAGCTTACATTAGCCTTGTTTTATCAATGCAACTTTACAGTAGATCTAGTAGGTGTATACATTTCCTGTGTTAAAATTACCGGGCTGGTTTCATCCAGGACAATGTGCAGTAGTGGCATTGAGGACTTGTGCAGATGTCTCTCTAAAGCACTGTCTCTGGACTGCAAGGCGGTGATGGTGTTGACGGCATCTAAAAATGTACACACACCACTTTACTACCAATGCACACACACGCTTTTACAACCAGAACAACATTTTGTTTTTCTCCTATGACATTTTGTTCATTCATTCGTTTTCTACCGCAGTGATTTTCAACCACTGTGCCGCGGCACACTAGTGTACCTTGAGAAACTGCCAGGTGTGCCGTGAGGAATTATCCAATATCACTTTTTATAGTTAACATTGATTAATCATCATTTGCAAATATTATGTCAATAGCCATGAATATATGGACCCAAATATTCCAATTGCATTTGGTGTATTTGCTCAAACGGAAAGAATTGAACAGGGATGGAATATTCCTTTAACCAATCCAATTCAGGTGTCTTGTACCCGCTCAAACGGAAATTTGTCAGGGTACGTTCTTCTCCGTGGTGTTTTTCTTCTTCTGTTGTTTATTGGCGGTTGGCAAGCAGCTTTCGTGTGCATTAGCGCCATCTGTGGAACAGAATCTAAACACTTCTATACTTTATTCACAAGTCCAGTTTTATTAAAAAAGAATATATATCATTAGAAAACATGTCCCGAGTTTAATAATAAAATATTAGCAAGATTGAATGTGATCTTTTCCTGTTAAAATTTATCCCGGGTGCGTTCTTTCAGCGCATGCTCAGATATGACGTAACACGCAGATCCAGACGTTCTTCACTTTTAAAAATGGAGGCCAGCAATCGGCATTGGACTAAGCAAAGTTTGTTTTTGATTCAAACTAAATTTCAAGACTGGACAGATGAAAAACTGACAATACAGAGTTATTCCAACAAGTGAAAGAAAAATTCTGGGAAGCCGGTATCACGTGATGTTGATGTTTACGTTTTACTGCACATGACCCATTGACTATTCTGGTTGAATTTAATGGTGCATGTAGACAAGAGATTGGAATATTCCTTTCCATGGATACCATTGTTTCCCGAAAGGTCATTTGGAAAGAGAAAACTCGTCATGTAAAAACGTGGCTACTGTGGAGTGTCTGTGGTGTAAAGACTGGCAGAGCAATGTAATCTTGGTCCGTGTGGCAACACCTACCTTGTTCCTCCCATAGACTTTTTGATGCACGTGTGAGGTCATGGTGACATTTTGGAACATTTTTGGTTAGGGGTGTGCCACAAGATTTTTCCAATGTAAAAAACGTGCCGTGACTCAAAAAAGGTTGAAAAACACTGTTCTACCGCTTATCCTCATGAGGATCGTGGAGGTGCTGGAGCCTATCCCAGCTGTCTTGGGGCGAGAGGCGGGGTACACCCTGGACTGGTGGCCAGCCAGTCACAGGGCATATAGACAAACAACCATTCACACTCACATTCATACCTATGGATTTAGAGTCGCCAATTGACCTAGCATGTTTTTGGTATGTGGGAGGAAAAAAAAACCCACACGTGCATGGGAAGAACATGCAAACTCCACACAGAGACACACTGTGACATAGTTAAATATGCATATGCATAGTTGCATGTGCATAGTTACAAATTAGCTAAAATGCTAACATGCTAATAGTCATCATGCTAGCACCTAACAGAGAGCCTCAAGTTTAGAAAGTGCCAAGGTTGTCCTATAATCTCCCAACATCATGCCATGTGTTTAACGAACAACCTGAAGCTGGCACAGAAGAAGTGCTACTTTTTGCGCAGGTCTGTGAGGTTTCTTGGTCATGTGGTGGACAGTAGTGGTGTCTCAGTTGACCAGGAGAAAGTGAAAGTCATCTCAGCTTTCGAGAAGACAGACCTTATGGAAGACGATGGCTGCACCCCATCGCAGCAGAAGGTCAAGTCATTCCTTCCTTGGCATGGTGCTTTATACTATCAGCATTTCATTCCTGGCTGTTCGTCCATAGCAAAACCGCTCTACACTTTGACAGTGGGACAGAAGAGGAGTGCCAAGGGTTGCTTTGGGCGGAGACGAGCAGGCACTTTTAGAAAATTATCTCCTCAGGATTGGACTCCTGCTTGTGACAAGGCGTTCCAAGACCTCAAGAGTGCCCTCCTCAAAAGTGTGGTGCTGGCACACCCGGACTTTGACATCCTCTGTACCGATGCTTCCCTTGATGGTCTGGGTGCTGTCCTGTTCCAAGTACGCAAGCAAAACTCTCAGTAGCAGTCAAGCGAACTATCCTGCCCACAGACTGGAGTTTTTGGCTCTTAAATGGGCGGTTTGCGATAAATTTAGCCATTGGCTCAAAGGTCACAAATTTACTGTCTGGTCGGACAACAATCCCCTCACTCACATCTTGACTAAGCCAAAACTGGATGCCTGTGAACAACGTTGAGTCTCCAAACTGGCTACGTATGCCTTTGAAATCAAGCACATTCATAAAATATTGTATATATGTTCATGTTATAATGACACAAATGTCTGTTAAATTTAAGTGATACCTGATGTGTTTGTGGTGTCATGTTTATGTGGAACGCTGAGAACGTCACCGTGTACCCCTTACTGCTCCTAATTAGTGTAACACCTCCGGTGTATATAAGTTTTGGCCACTCCTTCCTACTTCCTTTTTATTCATGATCTCCATGTGAGAGAGGTGCGTTACTCAACCACATTGTGACTACAACGTGTTTATTCTCTTCCTTCAGCCGAGAATAAAGTGCAGCAACTGCAGCAACCCGGTGCTCTTTCATCACAACGCATGCGTCAAACACCACCGGTTACAAACTAAAACTTTGTAAGCAATCAGTCCCTGATTCTGCCATTAGCCTGGACGGCCTCGCAACATTCAGATCAGACAGGAGCCATGCGCTCACTGGTAAAACCCGCGGGGACGGTGTTTGCATCTACACTAATAACAGCTGGTGTACCAACACTACCCAGGTCTCCAGTCACTGCTGTGTGGACATTGAGTGTATGATTGTGAGATGCAGACCTTTCTACCTACCTCGAGAATTCACCATCGTCACCATTGTTGCTATCTACATTCCACCTGATGCTAACTGTAAGCAAGCCCTGAATGTACTCTACCCTGCCATCAGTGACATGCAAGCCACACACCCGGACAGCATGTTTATTGTTGCTGGAGATTTCAACCAGGCCAACATGATGACCGTGCTTCCAAATGCTTTGTGCTTTACCAGCATGTGGATTTTGCTACCAGAGGGGAGAATACTTTGGACTTGGTTTACACAAACATCAAGAAAGCATTCAAAGCAGTCTCTTATCTCAATATCTTTTAGCTATAATAGCAGCAGAAGAAAACACAACTCAACTAGCTGACGGACAAACTAACAATGATCCCACAAAGGCAGAAGCGCACACCTGAACTAAATAGAGGACAAATTAGGGACAGGTGTGGGTGGCCATGGCAACGAAGGCAGACGAGGCAAAACAGGAAGTCCAATACAAAATAAGTGTCCAAAACGGAAACCAAAGCCCAAGAAGGTAACCCAAACTCAACATGTCACGTGCAAACCCACACAGAGCGTGACAGTACACCCCCTCAAAGACGGATCTCAGACGTCCGAAACAGTTCAAAGTCAGAGCGATGGGTGGTGGGGGACCGGAGGTGGGTCGCCGACGGACCCCTCAGGGAGTCGGCCGGGGTGGCAGGCCCCCTCCAAGTAATGGAGGGAATGGTTGGGTCGGCAGTGGTGGTAAACACCCTCCGGGGGGCCCCCTTGACCAAGCGCGAGGTAGGCATCCTCAGAGGGGCGCCCTGGGTGTGGAACCTGGGCTCCGGCAGAAAGTCTAGAAGCAGGCGGCGTCCGGCCCTGACGCGGCGACGGTGAAGCAGAGTTGTCAATATATGTCATAACACCCTGCGACACAGTCAATTATGGACACAGCTATATCCCAGCTATATTTCGATGAGAGGTGGGGTACATCCTGGACTGGTCCCAGCCCATGGCAGGGCACATATAGACAACCATTTACAGTCAATTTTTCATCAACATCAATTTTACATTGCAAATATAAATACACACAAATGTAATTTTTTTTAATATTTACTTTAACAGCGCACATTTGCATCAAAGAGGTCTGGATACTATATGTAGTTAATAAATTGGACATGACATTTTTCATAATTGTTGGTGTGTGCATGAGAGAAGTACTATATCTCAACCAATGACCACCGTAAAAAGTAAAGATATTTATTCCTAAACTATCCGCTGCAGCCTGAATTTCCACCTCTGTTGCCCAGCTATTGACATATTTCATTTTGGAAACACTAATATACTCTGTCAAACAATTGTACTCACTCCTGAGAAGCTTCTCATAATCTTCACAGTGCTTTTCCATATGTTTAACCACATGGAGTCTAATTTTCCTGTGATTTTTCTGTGTGCCACTCACCGCTTGTGATATGGCACGGAAAAAACATGCTCTCCTTTTTACAGGGAGCTCCCAAGGGTCCAACACGCAAATTGACAGGCACAGTTTTGACTTCACAATCTATATTCAAAAGTTGGCACACATCTTCGGAGTCATTTTGAAGCATTGGACAAAAGGCATGCTGTGTGGTAACAACACTGACTACTTCGACATCAGATGCACATGTACTAGAAATGTCAGCCATTTTTAACTTTTTGGAAACATCAGTCACCTCCAAGTGACGTTTTCTATCAGCCACAACAGTCACAACAACACCAGCTATCTCAAAAAGTTTTTCTGTTCCACCAAACCCTGCAGCCAAATTGCTAATGTGATTAGCAAGGGCATCAAGACCACCAAAACACAGAACAACACTGGTTCCATCACTGCACACCATGCCATTACAGCTGCGCGAGTGTGAATCCACCAGACAATACTGACCAGCATCACAAATTATGGCACAACTACTTTGACAGACCGTAAAAATGCATGTGCTGTACTTGCCAAACATTGTTTGTAAAGCATCATGCAGAGTGACATGAATCCCGTTTTCAATATAATAGCCAGAAACTACATTGACATCACCTAAAGCATAATCATCCTTAACACAAAACTCAAATTTGTGTCCAGCAATCACCTCCTGTTTGGGCAATTCTGTGGCACACAAAAAGTGGGTAGATTCACCACAACGGCTCATTTAAGAGCCATCCACTTTTCCATAAAGAGCAAAATGTTCCAATGCATTCCACACACCGCAACGCACTGCTTCAGAATAAAACGTAAACAAATGGTTGTCGAAAGGATCTGACCGATTAGAATGATGTACAAAATACTACACTCAGAAAATGACCCAGAGCCTTATTAAATATAACAATAATAAAGTTTACTAACTTAGTAAAACCTCTGAAAATCATTTAATCGCTTACATAAATAAATGCTTAAGTCCAGCGCTTAAGCTTGGTGACGTAGACCGTCATGACGTGCCCCCTTCGCGGCCAAAGGGGTGGAGTTATGATAGGTCTATTGTGCAGTTTCCGGCAACACAACTCCAACGAAGGTATGGAAACACGGCAAGTTATATGGACGACAATACATCGGTAAGTAGAGCACTTGCAATTTTTAAACTAATAGCGACCCCGTCTTCCTTCAAATACGCTGGGTGTTGTTTTTTTAATGTCACCGCTATTCTGTTGTGCGTAAGCTAACTTTAGCTATGTTTGCTAGCCACCAAAGAGCTCAGCTAACACTGTTCGTTGGGCGAACATACTTTAACAGGTAACGGACCATCGAACCGGAAAAGTTTAGCTTTTAACGGCGCTCTCTTTCTCTATGTGTGTACGCCGTGTTTTGCTTAGTTTTACTTTGTGTTTTTATAACATGTCGATATGCTCCGGAATCTCTTGTAGGAACAGCCGAGGTACTTCTGGAGCTCATTACAAATGTAATACAAGAGTTTTCAGCATTCGTTTTCTACCCCTCACCCACACGAAGGTTGCGGGGGGGTGCTGGAGTCTACTTAGAATTAAATTTGCATGTTTTTGGAATGTGGGAGGAAACCGGAGTACCCGGAGAAAACCCACGCATGCACGGGGAGAACATGCAAACTCCACACAGAGATGGGCAACAGTATTCATTAAAATTATTTATTCATGGTTTCATATACAAAATATTAATTCAAATTATGAATTAATGCATGTATTTTGTAATTATATTTGCAGATATAATTCATGTCAATGTGCATTTTTGGCAGGCAAGTGATTAGCGTGCAGACCTCACAGCAATCGATGAGCAATCGAAAATGAATGCATGAATGAATGTGCATTTTAATTCATTCTTTACAACTGTGGATTTAAAACGCAATCCAAGAACGATGTACATGAAATTAGACAGCACTTTTAAAAACAAACCATCCTAACACTGTTTATGCTCCTTTTTAAGGTGGCGGCCCGTGGCCTGGCAATGTAGGCGCTGCACATTGGAGGATACTTCAAAAGGGGAGCTTCTCAAGCATTACCAAGTCAAGCACAGTATTTATGGATGTGGCTGTAAGTACCCTGTCTTCATTTAAGATGTCCTTGCTCCCTTAAAACATGGAACAGTGGTGAAGTGGTATTCTTCCTCGCTATCCTCCAGGAGCTGAACCAAAACCAACTAATCACCAATTAAAGAAGAGCGACAGCCCAGTCATTAAGGACTTGATGTGGAGAACTTTTGCACATAGAGGAACATACAACATACACATGAGCATCAGTGACATGAAGCACAGGTGGCCTACCTTGTTTAATGTCTCACAGGTGAGTATTTGGATCTTTTGTGTTAAACACATTATGGACTGTAAACAACTACTGTATGTTTCACAGTTATACTTAAGTATGCACTTCACTTTTTGTTGTCACTGATTTTTTGTATCTTCTTTCATATCTCTCTTTCAGGAGAGGAAGGTGCCAGAATGGAGGCGAAAGGACACCAAAACTGTTATCCTTGTTTGCAGCGAAGAAAAATGTTGTCAGAGCAAGAATTCAAGCACAGACGAACAATCTATTTCAGGTATTAAAACCATCCTCCACCTATTCAATTTGTACTTTACTTGCAATAGTCATCATTCCACCTGTCTCATTCACATTTCTCTCCATTCTCTGTTCACATCATACAGCTGACATTTATCTTGTCTGACTCTCCCTCCTATTTATTACTCATCCTTTCCTCCCGTCTTTCTCAAAGGAGCTGTACGTATGTACGAAATTCACATCAAGTAAACAAAATATCGCACAATATGTCTGTCATCAGAGACTAAGAAAACATGTTAATTTGAAATAAAGATGTGACAACAAGCCTTCTGCAGGTGCACAGCGCACAGACACAATGTCAGGGCGGTGAAAGTAAAATAATAACCCGCACAGCACCTGACTGACATGACCTCTGCTTTTAGTTACTGTGACTGATAGTAAGAAGCTAAATACTCGTCCATCCTACCCGCTTAAGCCACAGAAGCCTGAATAGATATCACTGTGACAACAGATACTGCCGCTTCATTCCTGCTGCTAGTTGCAATACAGATTTTTTTATTTCACTCCAGCAACAGCCACAATAGCCACAATCTTACATACAGCCCCTTGAACAGTTTTTGAATGTCTCTTTTCTATTGTAATGTAATTCATTTGCATGCTATGGAGTAGCAAAGTTCCCGCCAAGAGGCCACTCTTGGCCAGACACCTACAGACCGCCATGCATACTGTGTGTTGTCTGACCCCTTTGTTTTGCAAAGGTAATAAAACCACCAGAGCTATGTATTTATTTCAGGCATTCTCTATCCTACTTAGGATGATAGAATTTTTTTCCACAACAATTGCACACAAAGATGGAGCTGCTTTTTGTATGCCATAAAGCACATATGTCAAAGTTAAGTCCCACAGGCCACATCAGGCCCGCGAGAGGGTTTTACCTGGCCCGCGTGATGATATTAATCTAATATTAAATTCAGCCCGCAGATAAACTGTACTACATTTCCCACAATGCAACAGGGACGCGTGTGCAAGAGCATAGCGGGAGGCATCTTAATTTATTCAGCAGTCATTCAGCATCAGTCATTAGCACAACAGCAAAAGTTAATTTACAGATACCCATCAACAATGGCTAAATGGAAGGTGGACAGTGAAAACAAGGGCTTTCAAACAAGGTGGGAGTTAGAGTACATGTCACAGAGGTAGCTGGAAAACCTGTGTGTCTTCTATGTGGACAAAGTGTGGCGGTGATGAAAGAATATAATATGACATGGCTGAAATTAAAAATGACTGACAGAGTCATAAGAAAATATTGCTTTATTTATCCAATCATATGGTAATATATTTGTTATGTTTTCAGTAAGTTAAATCTTGGTTTTAATGAAGATTGGACAGTCCGGCCCTCGGCTTATGGCCAAATGTTTTATTTAGCCCTCCGTCCACTTGACTTTGACACCCCTGCCATAAAGCAGCGGTGGACAACAGAACAGAGTACGTGCTATTTCTCTTGTGAGGTGCAAGTTGAACGTGAACTCCTAACAGCTGTCTTTACAATGTCTGCAGGATGCCGGGGATGGATCAACCAGCATTCAAGAAAAGATGGCATAGTGATTGAGGGCAGCACCGTCCACAGCAATCTTGGGGATCTTAGCAAGGCCTGCTACTATCTGATGGGACTGACGTATGCCAAGACCTGCGATTCCCCGAGACCCTGTCATCCAGTTTTATGGTGTTCCAGTTAGTACTGCTGGATCTGGATTTATGGAAACCTTTCAAAGACTTTGCCAACGAAATGTTGTTGCCTGGCTCCCGTAAAGTGAATGGTTGTCTATATGTGCCCTGTGATTGGCTGGCCACCATTCCAGGGTGTACCCCGCCGCTCGCCCGTAGACAGCTGGGATAGGCTCCAGCACCCGTAAGGACAAAGCAGGAGAAAATGAATGGATGTTGTTGGCGGCTTTCTGAGTGATTTTTGGTTGGTGAAGTTTACCTGTCCTAAGTATAGAAGTTTCATGTGTTAATGTTTATTCAAGTGTCTTAAGGTCATGAAAATGTCATTCATGCATTTCAGCCATGTGTTGCAACAATTTCTACCAGATGCTCATATGCTCATTTTGATGTTGATGTACCCTGAGGTTATATAATTCAAATGGAGATTTCTCAGACTATGTCCAATAATGATGGCAAGATGTCACCCCGTGAGGCTTTGAACCATTTCAATCAACTGGTTTGACAAATGATTCATTTCTTCAAGCTTCATGTGCACACGAAACCACCTGCTGGCCTTGGATAGAATTACATGCGGCTGTATCTTCATGTGTGATGCATTAAATGCTGATCTGTTTTGGCTCTAGGATATGATTATGTACTACAAAACATTGTAGAACCACTTAATTAACCTAAAAAGCGTAAGATTAAATATACAGTATATATAACATACTGAATGTTTTATTGTCCATCAATGCCATGTATCGTGATATGGCTATCTTCATCGTGGTTTTATGTCACCTGGCGGCCATGGTTTCAGGGAAAGTGCTTGTGTAACTAAAAGATGTATGCTTGTGTAACCTGGATAGAATATGAAAGATATAATTATTTTTTTATTCAATAATATTTTTTTATTAACAATTTTTGGTTTCAGGCGATTCCTCTTTTTTGATACATGTCGACAATGAATCGACAAACTATCCACACGCTCAACAGACTGACTCTCACCACAAAACCCCACATTTTAATGTTTAAGCCTGAGGGGTTTATATCGCCGACTGATAGGAAAACATCGCGGCAAATTCTAAACGTTTTCCGGAATCCGTCACGTGGTACAGCCGGGCAGCGAGGCTTCGGACGTCATCGATTCAGGCCCCTCCCCTCAATGAATCACCCCTCGGTCCACGCTTCCGGGAAGTGCCCACTCAATAACTCGACACACGCTTTGAGGCCCCGGCACCTCTTGTAAAGTCACTACTGTTCAAAGATGAAATAGATATTTTATCTTTGTCAAAGGAGACTAATACATGTTTAGCGTATTTTTTCATGGTTTTTGTTTGTTTCAAATATTGACTTGAAGTACTGAAAAAGATTAAAGAAATATGCATTATACATCATCAAGTTCATATTTTTTCTCTATTTGATAGTCCATTATTACATTCTGTTAAAGACAGAGTAAATGGAGCAGATTTGTTTTCTTCTATAATAAAAAATCATCTCATTTTCATTTACAACTTGCTGAGATTGTGATGTTAGAACTGTCACGGTTCGGCTCGAGAGCTTTAAAGTTCGACCCCAGGATGCAGAGAGCAGGACCAATAGCAGGTAAATAATATTTATTGCTTGCAATAATTGCAGCAGCAGGAAAAGCAACTCAGGTAGCAAACGGACAAACGACAATAATCCCACCAAGGGAGACGCACACACCAGAACTAAATAGACACTCAAATTAGGGACAGGTGTGGGTAACTAAGACAACGGAGGCAGACAGGGAAAAACAGGAAGTCAAACCAAAATAAGAGCGTGCCAAAAGGAAACCAAAGCCCAGACCGTAAACTCAAACCCAAACTGTCACTTAGGACCCCACACAGGGCGTGACAAGAACATCATTACACATGGTTACTGTGCGATATATATATATATATATATATATATATATATATATATATATATATATATATATATATTTGTTTTTTTCTACGGAACTGTCGCTCTTTCAAGGTGGAATTGATGTGCAGTTCATGAGCAAAAAATATCACATTAATTATAAAAACAACAGAAATGGTGTAATATACAATTTATTAAAATAACGTCAACACATCTGGAGCGTCGAAGAATGTCGCCTAACTGTCTGGTGTCCAGCAATGTCACACCCATGACATGGTCACATGACACAGTATTATAAATAAGAAGCCATTTGGTCATTTTTTATTTCCACCTCAGTCGCCTCCCAATTAACACAGCTGAAAGGTAAGTGCTTTCTTATTATTTGCCCTTATTTTGACCATTGAATGCAATTCATGTTTAAGTCAATGTGAACATCTGCACATTTTATCATCTCTTTTTGTGTCTAGAATGGCCAGCTCTTCTTCTCCGGCGAAATCGCCCACATCCACCAACCCGGAGGTGCAAGCTTTGCGCACCAAATGCCAATTGTTGTGTGTAAGTATTTGGATGATTTTATTCGTTCATATCATTATTATTCTGATGCTAGAAAATATTGTATTCTTTCTATAGTTCTACATTTCAACAGAATAATATTTGTTATTAATAATAATAATAATAATAATAATAATAATACATTTTATTTGTATAGCGCTTTTCAAGATACTCAAAGACACTTTACAGAAGAATGGAGTTGAATAGAGCAAGTAAACAGAATAAAAGACACACCAAGATACAACATTCATTGGATAGTACACAGTTAAAAAAGCGGGGCGGGGCACAGCAGTCAGATATAGAAGTTTAGACATTAAAAACAGATTTAAAGAGGTGGGTTTTGAGTTGTTTTTTGAAGGTGGGAAGGTCAGGGCAAGCACGGAGTGAGTGGGGCAAAGAGTTCCAGAGAGTGGGGGCAGCGATGGAGAAGGCTCTGTCTCCCCAGGTTCGGAGCTTGGTCTTACAGGGGAGTGCCAGGAGGTTGGAGTCTGAGGAGCGAAGGGGACGCGGGGGATTATGTGGATGGAGGAGGTCTGTGAGATATGGGGGGGTCAGATCGTGGAGGGCTTTGTAGGTGATGAGAAGAATTTTGAAGTGAATGCGTTGGGGGACGGGAAGCCAGTGGAGGTTTTGGAGGACAGGGGTAATGTGTTCACGGGAGCGGGTGGAGGTGAGGAGGCGGGCAGCGGAGTTCTGAATATATTGTAGTTTGTTGAGGGTTTTGGATGGTGCACCGTAGATAATGCTGTTGCAGTAGTCGATTCTGGAGGTGATGAATGCATGGATCAGGGATTCAGCGGCAGAGAATGTAAGTGATGGACGGAGTCGGGCTATGTTCTTAAGATGAAAGAATGCAGTCCGGGTTAACTGTTTGATGTGGGGTTCAAATGAAAGGGTGGGGTCTAGGAGGATACCAAGGTTGCGGATGAGCGGGGATGGAGTGAGGGTGGCGCTGTCAAATTGAAGATGGAAATTATGGGTGGGCGCCGTGGTGTTTTTGGGACCGATGATGATAATATCTGTTTTGTCACTATTAAGTTTGAGAAAATTTTGTTCCATCCAAGTTTTGATATCAGCTAAGCAGTTGGTGAGGGTGGAGTAGATGTTGGAGTTGATGGAGGTGGTAGAAATGTATAGTTGAATATCATCAGCGTAGCTGTGGAAATTGAGGCCATGTCGACGGATGATATTGCCAAGTGGAAGGATGTAGAGGATGAAGAGAAGAGGACCAAGCACCGAACCTTGGGGAACACCTTGAGGTAAAGGGGCTATGGAGGAGGAGCAGCTATTTATGTGCACAAACTGTTGACGGTTGGTGAGGTATGATTGGAGCCAGGACAGAGCAGAATCGGTGATATTGAGGCTGGTTTTGAGGCGGGACAGGAGGATAGAGTGGCTAATGGTGTCAAAGGCTGCGGTGAGGTCTAGGAGGATGAGGATGGTAAGATGGCCGGAATCGGAGGAGAGAAGAAGATCATTGGTGATTTTAAGAAGAGCTGTTTCAGTGCTGTGTTTGGGACGGAAACCGGACTGGAAGGATTCAAACAGGCTGTTGGAGTTGAGGTGAGATTGAAGTTGAGCAGCTATGACACGTTCAAGGATTTTGGACAGAAAGGGGAGGTTGGATATGGGACGGAAATTGGAGAGGTTATTGGGATCGAGACCAGACTTTTTGAGTGTGGGGGTGATTGCCGCCAGCTTGAGAGACTGTGGGACGGATCCAGTGATAAGGGAGGAGTTAATGATACTTGTGATCAGCGGGGAGATGATGTGGAGGCAGGGTTTGATGAATGAAGAAGGGATAGGATCCAGGGAGCATGTTGGAGTCTTCATACCGGTTAGTATTTCAGTGAGTTGCACGGGTGAGATAGGTGTGAATTTGGAGAGTCGTTGGGTGGAGCCAAATAGTGGAGGGTCAGGAGTAAGCGAGTGAGTCGAGGGGGGGTTTAGGGAGCTGTATATTTTGGTAATTTTGGACTGGAAGTAGGTTAAGAAGTTGTTGCATTTGGTGGTGGTGAAGGATGAGGAGGAGTTGTCATTTGGCTTTAGCAGTGTGTTGATTGTTGAAAAGAGGGATTTAGGATTGTTGGAACTAGATGTAATCAGATTGGAGTAGTATCGTGAGCGGGCAGTGTTTAAGGCATCTTTATATTGCTGTAGAAAGTCTGTGTAAGCTTGAAGATGAACAGTTAGGCCAGATTTCTTGTACAGTCTCTCAAGCTGGCGTTTACGGGTCTTCATATTATGGAGCTGAGGGGTGTACCAGGGGGCAGTGTGGGAGAAGGAGACCAATTTGGTTTTTTTAGGGGCCAGTTCATCAAGACAGGAGGAAAGGGTATTGTTGTAGTAGGAGACAAGTTCAGAGGGGTCCTCAGACAGCGGGGGAGGGGAGATAGCAAATTTTGTGGTTAGAAGTGAGGTAAGGGCATGAGGGTTGATGGATTTGAGATTCCTGAAGGTTATTTGACGTTTGATTTTTGAGACACTAAGAGATGTGTGTAAATCAAATGTGATGGCCAGATGGTCTGATATGTGCTGGTTATGGCTAGTGAGGTTGTGAATATTGATACCAGTAGTGCAGACAAGATCCAGGATGTGTCCTCTGGTGTGGGTGGGGAAGTTAACTTGTTGAGTGATGGAGAAACAGCTGAGAAGATCAAGGAATTCTGTCGCAGGTTTGGAGTTGGAATTGTCAATATGAAGGTTGAAATCACCGAGCAGAAGGATGGATGATGAGATTGCATTTAATTGGGTGATGAGGTCCGTAAAATCTGATAGGAAAGAAGAGTTTGGTTTTGGGGGGCGATAGATGACAGCAGTGACAAGGGGGGATGGACCGGACAGTTTGAAGGCAGTGAATTCGAAGGAGTGAACATTTTGGAGGGATATTGGAGTGACTTTGATGTCCTTTTTATATATGACTGCTGTGCCACCGCCACGTCCGTCGGGACGGGCGTTTTCAAGGTAACTAAATCCAGGAAGTGTTGCTTGGTTTAGGGAGAAATAGTCCAAAGGTTTGTGCCAGGTTTCTGTCAAACAGAGGAAGTCCAGTTTATTTTCAGTGATGTATTCATTTAGAATGAGAGCCTTGTTGTTAAGAGAGCGTACATTTAGGAGGGATAATTTGAGATTATAAGAGTTCATCATTTGATCTTGGCTGCGGGAGAGTGGGCGGAGATTTATTAAATTTGCATGTTTATTGTTGTAATAGCGGAGTCCAGTCGGGCGGTATGACCAGTGGGAGGGGATCTTGTTTGTAGGTGAAAGAACAGGCTGAAAAGTAGAGCAAGCAGTAGCAGGGTGCAGTGAACGCTGTGGCCTGCAGGAGGAGCTGTGGGTAAAATTGTAGCCGGATATGGAAGAAGAAAAAGAAAAAGGGGGGCGTGTCTGACCAAATGTAAATAGTCACGCACTGTGAACAGCGTGTTGTAAGTGTACTGTTAAAATCCGACTGCCAAGCTTGCTAGGATGGAGGCCGTCAGGATTAAAAAAGGATTTCCGGCCCCAAAAAAGATCGAAGTTGTCAATATAGTTAAGAGAGAGGGAGTTTGTAGCAGACTGGAGCCAGGTGTGGAGGGAGAGAATACGACTGAATATACCATACCCGCAGTTGTGAGGTGAGAGAGGGCCACTAATGAAGATAGTCTTGCCAGTTTTGCGAAGGAACTGAAAAAGATTATTGAACTGCACTTTGGTAATTTCAGACTGACGGCGGAAGGCATCAACGCAGCCAACGTGTACAATTATTCTACGGACAGATGGGGGGAGAGATCGCTCAACAATGTCAACAAGCTTTGAGTGGATGAGGGGGACAGTGGCTCCGGGGAAACAGTATGTTATGGCGTTGAAGAAGCGAATGTTCCTCGTGATGGAGTCCCCAATGATGATGGTGGTTGGAGGGAAGAGGGGACGGGGCGGTGCCGAAGAAGCCTGGACAGGTGGCAGCGGCAGTGTCACATGGGGTGGCGGGGTCACATGGGGTGGGGGCGACTCCGCAGCTGGAATGGTAGAAGTTAAAGAGGCAAGATGGCGCCGTGGTGCAGGGGTGAAGTTCACAACAGAGACGCGACGAGAGCTTTTTGGCCTGGGTGACAGTTTAGCTGGGGTGGAGGTCGCCAAGGACTTGGGTTTATCCCCCGGCAAGACGGCTGCGGCGTTGGGAGCTGCCGGGGGGACAGCGAGGGAAACATCCGGCCGATCGTGGAGGACATCATGCAGCGGGAGAGGTGGACTATCCGTTGAGGCAGCGAGAGAGGCTTGATGTGTGGTAGATTCGGACTGTGGAGATGGGAGACGGAAAGTGATGGTGTCCATTAGGAGTTCAGCCTCGCGGACCCTGTGCATGGTAGTAATGCGCTTCTCCAACTCGTGGATTTTTCCCAGGAGGATCGAGCAGTCAGGGCAGCCGGAAGTGGAGGTAAGTGGGGCCATGGTGGGTAAGGTTGACGCAAAGGCTCCAATGGAGCCCTCTGTGTAGAAACGGCGTCGTGTTCACAACTGAGAAGTAGCAACAGTGCAGAATATGAAAGAGCGAGACTTACAAACAAGGGCCCAGAAAAGGGCCCAACTGTAGAGAATACACTTCTGACATTCGCGGAAACTCAGAGCAGCAGGTAGAATGAAGATTTCAGGAGATCCACGTTAGCCAGTTAGCCGGTTGTAGTGACAGCACTTCCGGGTGTAGTGACATTTCGATTGTGCATTTCGATGTCCGTGTACACTTCATTTTGTCGTAAAAAACATGATGCCATGGGTTACCATCAATTACTGTGAATAATGTGTTGTTATCTGTCTGTTTTGACACTACTCGTGCCAGGACCCTTGCGTGTCCCGGGAAGACTTATATTCACAAAGTTACGTGCTGGCCGAGACCTTCATAGGCTTCGCTGCCAGACGTGTCAGGGGCAAACGGCTGATGGCAGAACAGGTGGAAAAAAATCAAGCCACCATCAGCCAGCTTGAGGAAGCCTTGGCAGAGGCGAAACAGCGAATTGACGCAGCAGAGGGGCAACAGCGTCTGAACCTAAATGGTGAGATATTTCATATTTCATTGATGACAAGTTGTATATTGTGTTGATGTTGCAATATTGCCATATTTATGCGTAACATTATGTATGATTCTGATGATATATTGTAGTTGTTAATGCGGTGGATGTTATAGTGTTTCACCGCTAGATGTCACTCATGTGTTATTTCTTCTAAACAGACACCCGTGACTGTGCCACACAAACAGACGACGAAAAAAACACCGAAAGACAGGATAAACATCCAGAAAAAACACGTCCGGAAAAGAGACAAAAAAAAAACAAATAAACATCCCCCCTTCCACAAACATGTTAGGTTAATTGGCGACTCCAAATTGTCCATAGGTATGAATATGAGTGTGAACGTTTTTTATCTGTATTATTAATAAATTGTTGTTGTTATGTTGTGCTTTGGATTGTTGAATTTTTGTATGTTACATAATTAAACGTGTTTTGTTTTGTTCGTACGCGACTTTGTTTAAATCTCTTTAGCTTTCATCTGGTATTCCACAACATGTTAGTTATTTTTACAAAGCCGGTCTTTATTCATTTTGACACACGTAATAAGGTTTAAGTAGACTTTACAAAACACACCAACAAATACATTGCTCAAACATCTCACTTTGCATATGAACTTCACCCATGAAGTACTCGTGGGTGTTAAAAAACACGGGGAGAACCTAAATATGCCCATTTGCTGGAAAGGGATGTTTCCGGTAAAGACATTACTCATTATAAGACCCACAACAAAGTCTCAGGAAGCGGCTGGAGCGCTCCACATCGCCCCCTTCCGGATAAATATGGTGCATGGTGAATTCCGCTCCGAGCGCCTCTGTTTTTTTCTACCGGACACGCCGATGCCGGGTGCTGGGTCCTAGTGCCCGTCGACTCGCGTGCCTGTCAACTCTCGCGCACCCCCAGTGGCATGGGGTGCGGTATGTTCAATTGATAGGAATTTTTGGTTGCGCCATGAAATGTGGGCGTGGCGGGTCGCCTTGCATGCTGAGCAGACTGTAAACGTTAATAAGTTGGCTTCACGTGGTCAGATCTTCATCATACTTGGTACATGTGATCATGACCACAACTCAACGATCCACATGGGTCACTTCCTGATTTCGGCGCAGCCCCCCCTATTGGCAACAACTAGCCTAACGATTAGTCTTCTTCTGGCAGGAGATTGATCAGATGGACATAAAGGTCACAAGGTCCCTGACTGGCAGTCTGGTGAAGACTGTTGATGGACCGTGATCTGAATAAAGCACACGTGGTGGGCGTGGCCTGGCAGTGAATGCTCAAACCTCGCCATTGACCCTCAAAGGGTCATAATTAGCCTGCAGAATGTAGCATGTGGTTGAAAACTTATAGGGGGGTCACAATCCAAGCCTAGGCGCCCTGGTGGGGCCCCCATATAAAACCAAGCCAAATTGACTCACTAGCGCCACCTACAAGTTTTAAAATAATTATCCCTCACCTCCCGTTGCACGGATCATCATGATTTTCGGAGGAGACATCATTCATGCTAGTACGCACAAAAAACTCTCAAGAACCCATGTTCAAAAACCGACAGGAAGTCGGCCATTTTGCTTGGCGGCGTCCATTTGGGGGCGAGGGGTCATATCTAACCAAACTCTTCCAAAGGGGTTCCATCAATGCACACTACACAAATAGCCAATGTTAAAATCCGATGGATTTTGGGCTGCTCTTTAGGATGTGGGCGTGGCACGCCTTCAAACTACGATACTTGGATTCTGTCCTTGCCTTGAAGCAATGTACAACAAAGTCAATACACAGTTTGACTGACAGACTGATGATGTCAGTCGATGGAATATGATGTGTGTAAAGCACATGTGGTGGGCGTGGCCACGGCGAATGGTCAGCCTTCGCCATTGACCATCGAAGGCTCATATTTTGCCCGCAGAAGGTCACAGGCTGCTGAAATCTTACACGTAAGGTCAGAATCCAGGCCTGAGCGCCCTGGTGGTGCTCCCATGTGACACCAATCTAAATTGACACACTAGCGCCACCTAGAAGTTTCAATTCATTATCCCTCGCCACCCGTTGCACGTATCACTATGATTTTCGGTGGAGACGTCTATCATGACAGGACGCACCTAACGCTCCAGAACCCATGTTCAAAACACAGCGCCACCAACTGGTGGAAAAGTATATATGCCGTAACTTCCTGATTCATGGTCAGATTGTCTTCAAATTTTTTTTGGTGTGTTGGGTCAATCTCTGGTCTGTTATACTGTGTGTACATAGACTGTATAGCGCCACCAACTGGTGGAAATGTACGTCAGCTGTAACTTCCTTCCACATGGTCAGATCTGGCCGAATTTTTTTCTGGTGGTTCAGGGTACCGTCTGGTCTATGACAGTGTGTGTACATACGCTATAGCGCCACCAACTGGTGGAAATGTATATCTGCCGTAACTTCCTTCTGCACGGTCGTATCAGCACCTAATTTTTTCTGGTGGTTCGGGGTACCCTCCGGTCCGTTACCATGTGGGCGCATAGACTGTATAGCGCCACCCACAGGCAGAAACGTATATCCGCCGCAAGTACCTACCGCACGGTCCGATCGTCGCGAATTTTTCTATGGCTGTTCGTGGCGTCGGACGGGACGTGACCGCACACCCGCCTCGCCGCCGGCGTCGCCCCCTCCTGGCGGAAAATTGCAAGTGCCGTAACTCCCTTACCGCTTATCCCAAAGCCGCGGTTTTTCGTACGGCGCGTCCGCGCGACCGTCCGGACATGCGCGCGCCCCCGACCCGCGCGTACCCCCGACCCGCGCGTACCCCTGACCGCGTCGGGGTGCTCGAGCCCGCTCATCACTGCTCGCAGTTTTAATTATTATTATTATTAGGGCTCGAGCACTGACCAGTGCGAAAGCCCTATTGTCATCGTAATGTTTATTATTAGGGCTCGAGCACTGACCAGTGCGAAAGCCCTATTGTAATCGTTCCGTTTCTTTTTCTTATTATTATTATTCTTCTCCGCCTTTGAGCGCCATTTTGAGGGCCTGAACATGCCCGAAAACTCACCAAATTTGCCGAGCGCATCAGGTCTGGCGAAAAATTTGATATTTTATGGGTTTCAAATATAATGTTCCAAAATTGGCTCTCTAGCGCCACCTTGAAATTAAAAAAAAATTGGCCCCCGCCACCAGTTTCACCGATCGTCACGAAACTTGGTGGAGACGTCTATCGTGACAGGACGGACCAAAAAGTCTCAAGAACCCATATTGCAAAACGAACAGGAAGTCGGCCATTTTGGATGGCGCCGGCCTTTTTCGGGCCAGAAGTTGGGGTCGTATCTCGACGAACTCCTCCTAGGGGGTTTGACCGAATGAGTCCGTTGTATCATCAACGGACACTAGACGGATGGCCGATGTTAAATTGCGAAGGATTTTGGGATATTCCGTACGATGTGGGCGTGGCACGCCCCCAAAATTTGCCCTTTTTCATCTGCCCGGGCCTTGCACGCTGAGCGTAACTGTAGACGTGAATAACTTGGCTCCACGTGGTCAGATCTTCATCATACTTGGTACATGTGATCATGGCCCCACCCCGAAGGTCCCCGTAGGTCACTTCCTGATTTCGTCGCAGCGCCACCTATTGGCGACAGGCTAAAGGCGTGTCATCTACATGAGGCCTTTTCTGGCAGGAGATTCATCAGATTAACACCGAGGTCACAAGGTCACTGCCTGACAGCCTGGTGAAGCCTGTTGCTGGACCATGATGCAGGAAAAGCGCATGTGGTGGGCGTGGCCTGGCGGCGAATGCTCAGGCCTCGCCGTTTACAAAGAAAGGGTCATCATTCGCCCGCAGAAGGTCGCATGTGCTTGAAAACTCATAACGGGGGGCAGGTTCCAGGCCTGAGGGCCCTGGTGGTGCTCCCATGTGACACCAATCTAAATTGACACACTAGCGCCACCTAGAAGTTTCAATTCATTATCCCTCGCCACCCGTTGCACGTATCGCTATGATTTTCGGTGGAGAAGTCTATCATGACAGGACGCACCTAACGCTCCAGAACCCATGTTCAAAACACAGCGCCACCAACTGGTGGAAATGTATATCTGCCGTAACTTCCTTACGCATGGTCGGATCGTCTCCTAATTTTTTTGGGTGGGTTCGGTCACCCTCCAGTCTGTGACTGTGTGTGTATATAGACTCTATAGCGCCACCAACTGGTGGAAATGTATGTCTGCTTTAACTTCCTGATTCATGGTCAAATTGTCTTGAAATTTTTTTTGGTGTGTTGGGTCAATCTCTGGTCTTTTATCCTGTGTGTACATAGACTGTATAGCGCCACCAACTGGTGGAAATGTATATCAGCTGTAACTTCCGTCCATATGGTCGGATCGGTCCCATTTTTTTTCTGGTGGTTCGGGGTACCCTCTGGTCTAAGACTGTGTGTGTACATAGACTCTATAGCGCCACCAACTGGTGAAAATGTATATAGCCGCAACATCCTTCCACATGGTCGGATCGGCCCCAAATTTTTTCTGGTGGTCTGGGGTACCCTCTGGTCTATGACTGTGTGTGTACATAGACCGTATAGCGCCACCAACTGGTGGAAATGTATATATGCTGTAACTTCCTTATGCATGGTCGAATTGTCTCCAAATTTTTTTGGGTAGGTTCGGTCACCCTCCAGTCTGTGACTGTGTGTGTATATAGACTCTATAGCGCCACCAACTGGTGGAAATGTATATCTGCCGTGACTTCCTGATTCATGGTCAGATTGTCTTGAAAATTTTTTTGGTGTGTTGGGTCAATCTCTGGTCTGTTATACTGTGTGTACATAGACAAATTTTTTCTGGTGGTTTGGGGTACCCTCCGGTCTATGACTGGGTGTGTACATAGACTCTATAGCGCCACCAACTGGTGAAAATGTATATCTGCCGTAACTTCCTCCCACTTGGTCCGATCTGCCCAAATTTTTTTCTGGTGGTTTGGGGTACCCTCTGGTCTATGACAGTGTGTGTATATACGCTATAGCGCCACCAAATGGTGGAAATGTATATCTGCTGTAACTTCCTGATTCATGGTCAGATTGTCTTGAAATTTTTTTTGGTGTGTTGGGTCAATCTCTGGTCTGTTATACTGTGTGTACATAGACTGTATAGCGCCACCAACTGGTGAAAATGTATAGCTGTCGTAACTTCCGTCCACATGGTCGGATCGGTCCCAAATTTTTTCTGGGGGTTTGGTGTACCCTCTGGTCTATGACTGTGTGTGTACATAGACTGTATAGCGCCACCAACTGGCGAAAATGTATATCTGCCGTAACTTCCTGATGCATGGTCGGATCGTCTCCACATTTTTTTGGCTGGGTTGGGTCACCCTCCACTCTGTGACCGGGTGTGTATATAGACTCTATAGCGCCACCAACTGGTCTAAATGTATATCTGCCGTAACTTCTTTCCACATGGTCTGATCAGGCCCAAATTTTTTCTGGTGGTCTGGAATACCCTCTGGTCTATGACTGTGTGTGTACATAGACTATATAGCGCCACCAACTGGTGGAAATGTATATAGCTGTAACTTCCTTACACATGGTCGGATCGTCTCTAAATTTTTTTGGTCGGTCGGATCACCCTCCACTCTTTGAATCTGCATGTCCATAGACTCTATAGCGCCACCAACTGGTGGAAATGTATATCTGCCGTAACTTCCTCCCACATGGTCGGATCTGCCCAAATTTTTTTCCGGTGGTTCGGGGTACCCTCTGGTCTATGACAGTGTGTGTACATATACTATAGCGCCACCAACTGGTGGAAATGTATATCAGCCGTAACTTCCTTCCGCACGGTCCAATCGGCACCTAATTTTTTCTGAAGGTTCGGGGTACCCTCCGGTCCGTTACCGTGTGGGCGCATAGACTGTATAGCGCCACCCACAGGCGGAAAAGTATATCCGCCGCAAGTACCTACCGCACGGTCCGATTGTCGCGAATTTTTTTATGGCGGTTCGGGGCGTCGGAAAGGACGTGACCGCGCACCCGCCTCGCCGCCGGCGTCGCCCCCTCCTGGCGGAAAATTGCAAGTGCCGTGACCCCCTTACCGCTTATCCCATCGCCGCGGTTTTTCGTACGGCGCGTCCATCCGGTCGCACGCACGCCCCCGACCCGCGCGTAACCCCGACACGCCCGTACCCCCGAGCGCGTCGGGGTGCTCGAGCCCGCTCATCACTGCTTGCAGTTTTAATTATTATTAGGGCTCGAGCACTGACCAGTGCGAAAGCCCTATTGTAATCGTAATGTTTATTATTATTAGGGCTCGAGCACTGACCAGTGCGAAAGCCCTATTGTAATCGTAATGTTTATTATTAGGGCTCGAGCACTGACCAGTGCGAAAGCCCTATTGTAATCGTAATGTTTATTAGGGCTCGAGCACTGACCAGTGCGAAAGCCCTATTGTAATCGTTCCGTTTCTTTTTATTATTATTATTATTATTATTATTATTCTTCTCCGCCTTTGAGCGCCATTTTGAGGGCCTTCACATGCCCGAAAACTCACCAAATTTTGCGAGCGCATCAGGTCTGGCGAAAAATTTGATATTTTATGGGTTTCAAATATAATGTTCCAAAATTGGCTCTCTAGCGCCACCTTGAAATTTAAAAAAAATTGGCCCCCGCCACCAGTTTCACCGATCGTCACCAAACATGGTGGAGACGTCTATCGTGACAGGACGGACCAAAAAGTCTCAAGAACCCATATTGCAAAACGAACAGGAAGTCGGCCATTTTGGATGGCGCCGGCCTTTTTCGGGCCAGAAGTTGGGGTCGTATCTCGACGAACTCCTCCTAGGGGGTTTGACCGAATGAGTCCGTTGTTGCATCAACGGACACTAGACGGATGGCCGACGTTAAATTGCGAAGGATTTTGGGATATTCCATACGATGTGGGCGTGGCACGCCCCCAAATTTTGCCCTTTTTCATCTGTCCGGGCCTTGCACGCTGAGCGTAACTGTAGACGTGAATAACTTGGCTCCACGTGGTCAGATCTTCATCATACTTGATACATGTGATCATGGCCCCGCCCCGAAGGTCCCCGTAGGTCACTTCCTGATTTCGTCGCAGCGCCACCTATTGGCGACAGGCTAAAGGCGTGTCATCTACATGAGGCCTTTTCTGGCAGGAGATTCATCAGATGAACACCGAGGTCACAAGGTCACTGCCTGACAGCCTGGTGAAGCCTGTTGATGGACCATGATGCAGGAAAAGCGCACGTGGTGGGCGTGGCCTGGCGGCGAATGCTCAGGCCTCGCCGTTTACAAAGAAAGGGTCATCATTCGCCCGCAGAAGGTCGCATGTGCTTGAAAACTCATAAGGGGGGGCAGATTCCGGGCCTGAGGGCCCTGGTGGAGCCCCCATTTGAAACCAAGCCAAATTGACTCACTAGCGCCACCTAGAAGTTTTAAAATAATTATCCCTCGCCTCCCGTTGCACGTATGGGCATGATTTTCGGAGGAGACATCACTCGTGACAGGACGCACAAAAAAGTCTCAAGAACCCATGTTCAAAAACCAACAGGAAGTCGGCCATTTTAGGTGGCGGCGGCCATTTGGGGGAGGATGTAGGGGTCGTATCTCGACAAACTCCTCCTAGGGGGTTTGACCGAATGAGTCCGTTGTAGCATCAACAGACACTAGACGGGTGGCCCACGTTAAATTGCGAAGGATTTTGGGCTGCTACTTAGGATGTGGGCGTGGCACGCCACCAAACTTTTACTTTATCCTTAACTTTTACCTTATCTGGCCCTGCCTGGTGTCTGGCCTTGCCTTGAAGCAATGTACATCAAAGTCAATACACAGTTTGACTGACAGACTGATGATGTCAGTCGATGGACTGTGATGTGTGTAAAGCACATGTGGTGGGCGTGGCCACGGCGAATGGTCAGCCTTCGCCATTGACCATCGAAGGCTCATATTTTGCCCGCAGAAGGTCACAGGCTGCTGAAATCTTACACGTAAGGTCAGAATCCAGGCCTGAGCGCCCTGGTGGTGCTCCCATGTGACACCAATCTAAATTGACACACTAGCGCCACCTAGAAGTTTCAATTCATTATCCCTCGCCACCCGTTGCACATATCACTATGATTTTCGGTGGAGACGTCTATCATGACAGGACGCACCTAACGCTCTAGAAACCATGTTCAAAACACAGCGCCACCAACTGGTGGAAATGTATATCTGCTGTAACTTCCTGAGTCATGGTCAGATTGTCTTGAAAATTTTTTTGGTGTGTTGGGTCAATCTCTGGTCTGTTATACTGTGTGTACATAGACTGTATAGCGCCACCAACTGGTGGAAATGTACATCAGCTGTAACTTCCTTCCACATGGTCGGATCGGCCCCAAATTTTTTCTGGTGGTTTGGGGTACCCTCTGGTCTATGACTGTGTGTGTACATAGACTGTATAGCGCCACCAACTGGCGAAAATGTATATCTGCCGTAACTTCATTATGCATGGTCGGATCAACTCCACATTTTTTTGGCTGGGTTGGGTCAATCTCTGGTCTGTTATACTGTGTGTACATAGACTCTATAGCGCCACCAACTGGTGGAAATGTATATCAGCCGTATCTTCCTTCCACATGGTCGGATC
The DNA here is from genome assembly GCF_030265055.1 of Doryrhamphus excisus. Taxonomy (NCBI): domain Eukaryota; kingdom Metazoa; phylum Chordata; class Actinopteri; order Syngnathiformes; family Syngnathidae; genus Doryrhamphus; species Doryrhamphus excisus. The sequence continues at coordinate 27,834,916 of NC_080469.1, read as the reverse complement.
GGTCCCAAATTTTTTCTGGTGGTTTGGGGTACCCTCTGGTCTATTACTGTGTGTGTACATACACTCTATAGCGCCACCAACTGGCGGAAATGTATATAGCCATAGCTTCCTTTCACATGGTCAGATCGTCTCTAAATTTTTTTTGGTCGGTCGGGTCACCCACCACTCTTTGAATCTGCGTGTCCATAGACTCTATAGCGCCACCAACTGGTGGAAATGTATATCTGCCGTAACTTCCTTCCACATGGTCGGATCGGCACCAAATTTTTTCTGCCGGTTTGGGGTAACCTCTGGTCTATGACTGTGTGTGTACATAGACTGTATAGCGCCACCAACTGGTGGAAATGTATATCTGCCGTAACTTTCTCCCACATGGTCGGATCTGCCCGAATTTTTTTCTGGTGGTTCAAGGTATCCTCTGGTCTATGACAGTGTGTGTACATACGCTATAGCGCCACCAACTGGTGGAAATGTATATCAGCTGTAACTTCCTTCCACATGGTCGGATCGGTCCCAAATTTTTTTTGCTGGGTTGGGTCACCCTCCACTCTGTGACTGGGTGTGTACATACACTCTATAGCGCCACCAACTGGTGAAAATGTATATCTGCCGTAACTTCCTTCCACATGGTCGGATCGGTCCCAATTTTTTTCTGGTGGTTTGGGGTACCCTCTGGTCTATGACTGTGTGTGTACATAGACTCTATAGCGCCACCAACTGTTGGAAATGTATATAGCCATAACTTCCTTACACATGGTCGGATCGTCTCTAAATTTTTTTGGTCGGTCAGGTCACCCTCCACTCTTTGAATTTGCGTGTCCATAGACTCTATAGCGCCACCAACTGGTGGAAATGTTTATCTGCCGTAACTTCCTCCCACATGGTCGGATCTGCCCAAATTTTTTTCCGGTGGTTCGGGGTACCCTCTGGTCTATGACAGTGTGTGTACATACGCTATAGCGCCACCAACTGGTGGAAATGTATATCAGCCGTAACTTCCTTCCGCACGGTCCAATCGGCACCTAATTTTTTCTGGTGGTTCGGGGTACCCTCCGGTCCGTTACCATGTGGGCGCATAGACTGTATAGCGCCACCCACAGGCGGAAACGTATATCCGCTGCAAGTACCTACCGCACGGTCCGATCGTCACAAATTTTTTTATGGCTGTTTGGGGCGCCGGACGGGACGTGACCGCGCAACCGCCTCGCCGCCGGCGTCGCCCCCTCCTGGCGGACAATTTTAAGTGCCGTAACTCCCTAACGGCTTATCCGATCGCCGCAGTTTTTCGTACGGCGCGTCCGCACGCCCGTCCGGTCACGCGCACGCCCCCGACCCGCGCGTACCCCCGACCGCGTCGGGGTGCTCGAGCCCGCTCATCACTGCTTGCAGTTTTAATTATTATTATTATTATTCTGCCAACCGTCGGCCTTTTTGAGGGCCTCAACATGCCCGAAAACTCACCAAATTTGGCGAGCGCATCAGGTCTGGCGAAAAATTTGATATTTTATGGGTTTCAAATATAATGTTCCAAAATTGGCTCTCTAGCGCCACCTTGAATTTTAAAAAAAATTAGCCCCCGCCACCAGTTTCACCGATCGTCACGAAACTTGGTGGAGACGTCTATCGTGACAGGACGGACCAAAAAGTCTCAAGAACCCATATTGGAAAATGCACACGAAGTCGGCCATTTTGGATGGCGGCGGCCTTTTTCGGGCCAGAAGTTGGGGTCGTATCTCGACGAACTCCTCCTAGGGGGTTTGACCAAATGAGTCCGTTGTTGCATCAACGGACACTAGACGGATGGCCGACGTTAAATTGCGAAGGATTTTGGGATATTCCGTACGATGTGGGCGTGGCACGCCCCCAAATTTTGCCCTTTTTCATCTGACCGGATCTTGCACGCTGAGCGTAACTGTAGACGTGAATAACTTGGCTCCACATGGTCAGATCTTCATCATACTTGGTACATGTGATCATGGCCCCGCCCCGAACGTCCCCGTAGGTCACTTCCTGATTTCGTCGCAGCGCCACCTATTGGCGACAGGCTAAAGGCGTGTCATCTACATGAGGCCTTTTCTGGCAGGAGATTCATCAGATGAACACCGAGGTCACAAGGTCACTGCCTGACAGCCTGGTGAAGCCTGTTGATGGACCATGATGCAGGAAAAGCGCACGTGGTGGGCGTGGCCAGGCGGCGAATGCTCAGGCCTCGCCGTTTACAAAGAAAGGGTCATCATTCTCCCGCAGAAGGTCGCATGTGCTTGAAAACTCATAAGGGGGGGCAGATTCCAGGCCTGAGGGCCCTGGTGGGGCCCCCATTTGAAACCAAGCCAAATTGACTCACTAGCGCCACCTACAAGTTTTAAAATAATTATCCCTCGCCTCCCGTTGCACGTATGGGCATGATTTTCGGAGGAGACATCACTCGTGACAGGACGCACAAAAAAGTCTCAAGAACCCATGTTCAAAAACCAACAGGAAGTCGGCCATTTTAGGTGGCGGCGGCCATTTGGGGGAGGATGTAGGGGTCGTACCTCGACGAACTCCTCCTAGGGGGTTTGACCGAATGAGTCCGTTGTAGCATCAACGGACACTAGACGGATGGCCCACGTTAAATTGCGAAGGATTTTGGGCTGCTACTTAGGATGTGGGCGTGGCACGCCACCAAACTTTTACTTTAACCTTAACTTTTACCTTATCTGGCCCTGCCTGGTGTCTGGCCTTGCCTTGAAGCAATGTACATCAAAGTCAATACACAGTTTGACTGACAGACTGATGATGTCAGTCGATGGACTGTGATGTGTGTAAAGCACAAGTGGTGGGCGTGGCCACGGCGAATGGTCAGCCTTCGCCATTGACTATCGAAGGCTCATATTTCGCCCGCAGAAGGTCACAGGCTGCTGAAATCTTACACGTAAGGTCAGAATCCAGGCCTGAGCGCCCTGGTGGTGCTCCCATGTGACACCAATCTAAATTGACACACTAGCGCCACCTAGAAGTTTCAATTCATTATCCCTCGCCACCCGTTGCACGTATCACTATGATTTTCGGTGGAGAAGTCTATCATGACAGGACGCACCTAACGCTCCAGAACCCATGTTCAAAACACAGCGCCACCAACTGGTGGAAATGTATATCTGCTGTAACTTCCTCACGCATGGTCGGATCGTCTCCTAATTTTTTTGGGTGGGTTCGGTCACCCTCCAGTCTGTGACTGTGTGTGTACATGGACTCTATAGCGCCACCAACTGGTGGAAATGTATATCTGCCATAACTTCCTGATTCATGGTCAGATTGTCTTGAAATTTTTTTTGGTGTGTTGGGTCAATCTCTGGTCTGTTATACTGTGTGTACATAGACTGTATAGCACCACCTATTGGTGGCAATGTATATCAGCTGTAACTTCCTTCCACATGGTCGGATCTGCCCCAAATTTTTTCTGGTGGTTTGGGATACCCTCCAGTCTATGACTGGGTGTGTACATAGACTCTATAGCGCCACCAACTGGTGAAAATGTATATCTGCCGTCACTTCCTCCCACTTGGTCCGATCTGCCCAAATTTTTTTCTGGTGGTTTGGGGTCCCCTCTGGTCTATGACTGTGTGTGTACATAGACTGTATAGCACCACCAACTGGTGGAAATTTATATCTGCCGTAACTTTCTCCCACATGGTCGGATCTGCCCGAATTTTTTTCTGGTGGTTCGGGGTACCCTCTGGTCTATGACAGTGTGTGTACATACGCTATAGCGCCTCCAACTGGTGGATATGTATATCAGCTGTAACTTCCTTCCACATGGTCGGATCGGTCCCAAATTTTTTCTGGTGGTTCGGGGTACCCTCTGGTCTATGACTGTGTGTGTACATAGACTGTATAGCGCCACCAACATGTGGAAATGTATATCCGCCGTAACTTTCTCCCACATGGTCGGATCTGCCCGAATTTTTTTCTGGTGGTTCGGGGTACCCTCTGGTCTATGACAGTGTGTACATACGCTATAGCGCCTCCAACTGGTGGAAACGTATATCAGCTGTAACTTCCTTCCACATGGTCGGATCAGTCCCAAATTTTTTCTGGTGGTTCGGGGTACCCTCTGGTCTATGACTTTGTGTATACATAGACTCTATAGCGCCACCAACTGGTGGAAATGTATATAGCCATAACTTCCTTCCACATGGTCGGATCGTCTCTAAAATTTTTTTTGGTCGGTCGGGTCACCCTCCACTCTTTGAATCTGCGTGTCCATAGACTCTATAGCGCCACCGACTGGTGGAAATGTATATCTGCCGTAACTTCCTCCCACATGGTCGGATCTGCCCGAGTTTTTTTCCGGTGGTTCGGGGTACCCTCTGGTCGATGACAGTGTGTGTACATACGCTATAGCGCCACCAACTGGTGGAAATGTATATCAGCCGTAACTTCCTTCCGCACGGTCGGATCGGCACCTAATTTTTTCTGGTAGTTCGGGGTACCCTCCGGTCCGTTACCGTGTGGGCGCATAGACTGTATAGCGCCACCCACAGGCGGAAATGTATATCCGCCGCAAGTACCTACCGCACGGTCCGATCGTCGCAAATTTTTTTATGGCGGTTCGGGGCGTCGGACGGGACGTGACCGCGCACCAGCCTCGCCGCCGGCGTCGCCCCCTCCTGGCAGAAAATTGCAAGTGCCGTAACTCCCTTACCGCTTATCCCATCGCCGCGGTTTTTCGTACGGCGCGTCCGCGCGCCCGTCCGGACACGCGCGCGCCCCCGACCCGCGCATACCCCCGACCCGCGCGTACCCCCGACCGCGTCGGGGTGCTCGAGCCCGCTCATCACTGCTTGCAGTTTTAATTAGGGCTCGAGCACTGACCAGTGCGAAAGCCCTATTGTAATCGTTCCGTTTCTTTTTCTTATTATTATTATTATTATTCTTCCGCGCCTTTGAGCGCCATTTTGAGGGCCTTAACATGCCCGAAAACTCACCAAATTTGGCGAGCGCATCAGGTCTGGCGAAAAATTTGATATTTTATGGGTTACAAATATAATGTTCCAAAATTGGCTCTCTAGCGCCACCTTGAATTTAAAAAAAAATTAGCCCCCGCCACCAGTTTCACCGATCGTCACGAAACTTGGTGGAGACGTCTATCGTGACAGGACGGACCAAAAAGTCTCAAGAACCCATATTGGAAAACGAACAGGACGTCGGCCATTTTGGATGGCGCCGGCCTTTTTCGGGCCAGAAGTTGGGGTCGTATCTCGACGAACTCCTCCTAGGGGGTTTGACCGAATGAGTCCGTTGTTGCATCAACGGACACTAGACGGATGGCCGACGTTAAATTGCGAAGGATTTTGGGATATTCCATACGATGTGGGCGTGGCACGCCCCCAAATTTTGCCCTTTTTCATCTGTCCGGGCCTTGCACGCTGAGCGTAACTGTAGACGTGAATAACTTGGCTCCACGTGGCCAGATTTTCATCATACTTGGTACATGTGATCATGGCCCCGCCCCGAAGGTCCCCGTAGGTCACTTCCTGATTTCGTCGCAGCGCCACCTATTGGCGACAGGCTAAAGGCGTGTGATCTACATGAGGCCTTTTCTGGCAGGAGATTCATCAGATGAACACCGAGGTCACAAGGTCACTGCCTGACAGCCTGGTGAAGCCTGTTGATGGACCATGATGCAGGAAAAGCGCACGTGGTGGGCGTGGCCTGGCGGCGAATGCTCAGGCCTCGCCGTTTACAAAGAAAGGGTCATCATTCGCCCGCAGAAGGTCGCATGTGCTTGAAAACTCATAAGGGGGGGCAGATTCCAGGCCTGAGGGCCCTGGTGGGGCCCCCATTTGAAACCAAGCCAAATTGACTCACTAGCGCCACCTACAAGTTTTAAAATAATTATCCCTCGCCTCCCGTTGCACGTATGGGCATGATTTTCGGAGGAGACATCACTCGTGACAGGACGCACAAAAAAGTCTCAAGAACCCATGTTCAAAAACCAACAGGAAGTCGGCCATTTTAGGTGGCGGCGGCCATTTGGGGGAGGATGTATCTCGACGAACTCCTCCTAGGGGGTTTGACCGAATGAGTCCGTTGTAGCATCAACGGACACTAGACGGATGGCCCACGTTAAATTGCGAAGGATTTTGGGCTGCTACTTAGGATGTGGGCGTGGCACGCCACCAAACTTTTACTTTAACCTTAACTTTTACCTTATCTGGCCCTGCCTGGTGTCTGGCCTTGCCTTGAAGCAATGTACATCAAAGTCAATACACAGTTTGACCGACAGACTGATGATGTCAGTCGATGGACTGTGATGTGTGTAAAGCACATGTGGTGGGCGTGGCCACGGCGAATGGTCAGCCTTCGCCATTGACCATCGAAGGCTCATATTTTGCCCGCAGAAGGTCACAGGCTGCTGAAATCTTACACGTAAGGTCATAATCCAGGCCTGAGCGCCCTGGTGGTGCTCCCATGTGACACCAATCTAAATTGACACACTAGCGCCACCTAGAAGTTTCAATTAATTATCCCTCGCCACCCGTGGCACGTATCACTATGATTTTCGGTGGAGACGTCTATCATGACAGGACGCACCTAACGCTCCAGAACCCATGTTCAAAACACAGCGCCACCAACTGGTGGAAATGTATATCACCTGTAACTTCCTTCCACATGGTCGGATCGTCTCCAATTTTCTTTGGGTGGGTTCGGTCACCCTCCAGTCTGTGACTGTGTGTGTACATCGACTCTATAGCGCCACAACTGGTGGAAATGTATATCAGCTGTAACTTCCTTCCACATGGTCGGATCTGCCCCCAATTTTTTCTGGTGGTTTGGGATACCCTCCGGTCTATGACTGGGTGTGTACATAGACTCTATAGCGCCACCAACTGGTGAAAATGTATATCTGCCGTAACTTCCTCCCACTTGGTCCGATCTGCCCAAATTTTTTTCTGGTGGTTTGGGGTACCCTCTGGTCTATGACTGTATGTGTACATACACTATAGCGCCACCAACTGGTGGAAATGTATATCAGCTGTAACTTCCTTCCACATGGTCGCATCAGCCCCAAATTTTTTGTGGTGGTTTGGGGTACCCTCTGGTCTATGACTGTGTGTGTACATAGACTGTATAGCGCCACCAACTGGTGGAAATGTATATCTGCCGTAACGTTCTCCCACATGGTCGGATCTGCCCCAAATTTTTTCTGGTGTTTCGGGGTACCCTCTGGTCTATGACTTTGTGTATACATATACTCTATAGCGCCACCAACTGGTGGAAATGTATATAGCCATAACTTCCTTCCACATGGTCGCATCGTCTCTAAATTTTTTTTGGTGGTTCGGGGTACCCTCTGGTCTATGACTGTGTGTATACATAGACTCTCTAGCGCCACCAACTGGTGGAAATGTATATAGCCATAACTTCCTTCCACATGGTCGCATCATCTCTAAAATTTTTTTGGTGGTTCGGGGTACCCTCTGGTCTATGACTGTGTGTATACATAGACTCTCTAGCGCCACCAACTGGTGAAAATGTATATCTGCCGTCACTTCCTCCCACTTGGTCCGATCTGCCCAAATTTTTTTCTGGTGGTTTGGGGTACCCTCTGGTCTATGACTGTGTGTGTACATACACTATAGCGCCACCAACTGGTGGAAATGTATATCAGCTGTAACTTCCTTCCACATGGTCGCATCGGACCCAAATTTTTTTCTGGTTGTTCGGGGTACCCTCTGGTCTATGACAGTGTGTGTACATACGCTATAGCGCCTCCAACTGGTGGATATGTATATCAGCTGTAACTTCCTTCCACATGGTCGGATCGGTCCCAAATTTTTTCTGGTGGTTCGGGGTACCCTCTGGTCTATGACTGTGTGTATACATAGACTCTATAGCGCCACCAACTGGTGGAAATGTATATAGCCGTAACTTCCTTTCACATGGTCGGATCGTCTCTAAATTTTTTTGGGTCGGTCGGGTCACCCTCCACTCTTTGAATCTGCGTGTCCATAGACTCTAGAGCGCCACCAACTGGTGGAAATGTATATCTGCCGTAACTTCGTCCCACATGGTCGGATCTGCCCGAATTTTTTTCTGGTGGTTCGGGGTACCCTTTGGTCTATGACAGTGTGTGTACATACGCTATAGCGCCACCAACTGGTGGAAATGTATATCAGCCGTAACTTCCTTCCGCACGGTCGGATCGGCACCTAATTTTTTCTGGTGGTTCGGGGTACCCTCCGGTCCTTTACCGTGTGGACGCATAGACTGTATAGCGCCACCCACAGGCGGAAACGTATATCCGCCGCAAGTACCTACCGCACGGTCCGATCGTCGTGAATTTTTTTATGGCGGTTCGGGGCACCGGACGGGACGTGACCGCGCACCAGCCTCGCCGCCGGCGTCGCCCCCTCCGGGCGGAAAATTGCAAGTGCCGTAACTCCCTTACCGCTTATCCCATCGTTGCGGTTTTCCGTACGGTGCGTCCGCGCGCCCGTCCGAACACGCGCGCGCCCCCGACCCGCGCGTACCCCCGACCCGCGCGTACCCCCGACCGCGTCGGGGTGCTCGAGCCCGCTCATCACTGCTTGCAGTTTTAATTATTATTATTATTATTATTATTCTGCCAACCGTCGGCCTTTTTGAGGGCCTCAACATGCCCGAAAACTCACCAAATTTGCTGAGCGCATCAGGTCTGGCGAAAAATTTTATATTTTATGGGTTTCAAATATAATGTTCCAAAATTGGCTCTCTAGCGCCACCTTGAATTTAAAAAAAAATTAGCCCCCGCCACCAGTTTCACCGATCGTCACGAAACTTGGTGGAGACGTCTATCGTGACAGGACGGACCAAAAAGTCTCAAGAACCCATATTGGAAAACGAACAGGAAGTCGGCCATTTTGGATGGCGCCGGCCTTTTTCGGGCCAGAAGTTGGGGTCGTATCTCGACGAACTCCTCCTAGGGGGTTTGACCGAATGAGTCCGTTGTTGCATCAACGGACACTAGACGGCTGGCCGACGTTAAATTGCGAAGGATTTTGGGATATTCCATACGATGTGGGCGTGGCACGCCCCCAAATTTTGCCCTTTTTCATCTGCCCGGGCCTTGCACGCTGAGCGTAACTGTAGACGTGAATAACTTGCCTCCACATGGTCAGATCTTCATCATACTTGGTACATGTGATCATGGCCCCGCCCCGAAGGTCCCCGTAGGTCACTTCCTGATTTCGTCGCAGCGCCACCTATTGGCGACAGGCTAAAGGCGTGTCATCTACATGAGGCCTTTTCTGGCAGGAGATTCATCAGATGAACACCGAGGTCACAAGGTCACTGCCTGACAGCCTGGTGAAGCCTGTTGATGGACCATGATGCAGGAAAAGCGCACGTGGTGGGCGTGGCCTGGCGGCGAATGCTCAGGCCTCGCCGTTTACAAAGAAAGGGTCATCATTCGCCCGCAGAAGGTCGCATGTGCTTGAAAACTCATAAGGGGGGGCAGATTCCAGGCCTGAGGGCCCTGGTGGGGCCCCCATTTGAAACCAAGCCAAATTGACTCACTAGCGCCACCTACAAGTTTTAAAATAATTATCCCTCGCCTCCCGTTGCACGTATGGGCATGATTTTCGGAGGAGACATCACTCGTGACAGGACGCACAAAAAAGTCTCAAGAACCCATGTTCTAAAACCAACAGGAAGTCGGCCATTCTAGGTGGCGGCGGCCATTTGGGGGAGGATGTAGGGGTCGTATCTCGACAAACTCCTCCTAGGGGGTTTGACCGAATGAGTCCGTTGTAGCATCAACGGACACTAGACGGATGGCCCACGTTAAATTGCGAAGGATTTTGGGCTGCTACTTAGGATGTGGGCGTGGCACGCCACCAAACTTTTACTTTAACCTTAACTTTTACCTTATCTGGCCCTGCCTGGTGTCTGGCCTTGCCTTGAAGCAATGTACATCAAAGTCAATACACAGTTTGACTGACAGACTGATGATGTCAGTTGATGGACTGTGATGTGTGTAAAGCACATGTGGTGGGCGTGGCCACGGCGAATGGTCAGCCTTCGCCATTGACCATCGAAGGCTCATATTTCGCCCGCAGAAGGTCACAGGCTGCTGAAATCTTACACGTAAGGTCAGAATCCAGGCCTGAGCCCCTGGTGGTGCTCCCATGTGACACCAATCTAAATTGACACACTAGCGCCACCTAGAAGTTTCAATTCATTATCCCTCGCCACCCGTTGCACGTATCACTATGATTTTCGGTGGAGACGTCTATCATGACAGGACGCACCTAACGCTCCAGAACCCATGTTCAAAACACAGCGCCACCAACTGGTGGAAATGTATATCTGCTGTAACTTCCTCACGCATGGTCGGATCGTCCCCTAATTTTTTTGGGTGGGTTCGGTCACCCTCCAGTCTGTGACTGTGTGTGTATATGGACTCTATAGCGCCGCCAACTGGTGGAAATGTATATCTGCCATAACTTCCTGATTCATGGTCAGATTGTCTTGAATTTTTTTTTGGTGTGTTGGGTCAATCTCTGGTCTGTTATACTGTGTGTACATAGACTGTATAGCACCACCTATTGGTGGAAATGTATATCAGCTGTAACTTCCTTCCACATGGTCGGATCTGCCCCAAATTTTTTCTGGTGGTTTGGGATACCCTCCGGTCTATGACTGGGTGTGTACATAGACTCTATAGCGCCACCAACTGGTGAAAATGTATATCTGCCGTAACTTCCTCCCACTTGGTCCGATCTGCCCAAATTTTTTTCTGGTGGTTTGGGCTACCCTCTGGTCTATGACTGTGTGTGTACATACACTATAGCGCCACCAACTGGTGGAAATGTATATCAGCTGTAACTTCCTTCCACATGGTCGCATCAGCCCCAAATTTTTTCTGGTGTTTCGGGGTACCCTCTGGTCTATGACTTTGTGTATATATATACTCTATAGCGCCACCAACTGGTGGAAATGTATATCTGCCGTAACTTCCTCCCACATGGTCGGATCTGCCCGAATTTTTTTCTGGCGGTTCGGGGTACCCTCTGGTCTATGACAGTGTGTGTACATACCCTATAGCGCCACCAACTGGTGGAAATGTATATCAGCCGTAACTTCCTTCCACACGGTCGGATCGGCACCTAATTTTTTCTGGTGGTTCGGGGTACCCTCCGGTCCATTACCGTGTGGGCGCATTGACTGGATAGCGCCACCCACAGGCGGAAACGTATATCCGCCGCAAGTACCTACCGCACGGTCCGATCGTCGCAAATTTTTTTATGGCGGTTCGGGGCGCCGGACGGGACGTGACCGCGCACCCGCCTCGCCGCCGGCGTCGCCCCCTCCTGGCGGAAAATTGCAAGTGCCGTAACTCCCTTACCGCTTATCCCATCGCCGCGGTTTTTCGTACGGCGCGTCCGCGCGCCTGTCCGGACACGCGCGCGCCCCCGACCCACGCGTACCCCCGACCGCGTCGGGGTGCTCGAGCCCGCTCATCACTGCTTGCAGTTTTAATTATTATTATTATTATTATTCTGCCGATTCGACGGCCATTTTGAGGGCCTGAACACACCCGAAAACTCACCAAATTTTGCAAGCGCGTCAGGTCTGCCGAAAATTTCGATCTGGTGGGGGTCCCGAAAACAATGTTCCAAAATTGACTCTCTAGCGCCACCTTTTATTTTTGAAAAAATTGGCCCCCGACACCAGTTTCACCTATCGTCACGAAACTTTGTGGAGACGTCTATCGTGACAGGACGGACCAAAAAGTCTCAAGAACCCATATTGTAAAACGAACAGGAAGTCGGCCATTTTGGATGGCGCCGGCCTTTTTCGGGCCAGAAGTTGGGGTCGTATCTCGACGAACTCCTCCTAGGGGGTTTGACCGAATGAGTCCGTTGTTGCATCAACGGACACTAGACGGATGGCCGACGTTAAATTGCGAAGGATTTTGGGATATTCCATACGATGTGGGCGTGGCACGCCCCCAAATTTTGCCCTTTTTCATCTGTCCAGGCCTTGCACGCTGAGAGTAACTGTAGACGTGAATAACTTGGCTCCACGTGGTCAGATCTTCATCATACTTGGTACATGTGATCATGGCCCTGCCCCGAAAGTCCCCATAGGTCACTTCCTGATTTCGTCGCAGCGCCACCTATTGGCGACAGGCTAAAGGCGTGTCATCTACATGAGGCCTTTTCTGGCAGGAGATTCATCAGATGAACACCGAGGTCACAAGGTCACTGCCTGACAGCCTGGTGAAGCCTGTTGATGGACCATGATGCAGGAAACGCGCACGTGGTGGGCGTGGCCTGGCGGCGAATGCTCAGGCCTCGCCGTTTACAAAGAAAGGGTCATCATTCGCCCGCAGAAGGTCGCATGTGCTTGAAAACTCATAAGGGGGGGCAGATTCCAAGCATGAGGGCCCTGGTGGGGCCCCCATTTGAAACCAAGCCAAATTGACTCACTAGCGCCACCTACAAGTTTTAAAATAATTATCCCTCGCCTCCCGTTGCACGTATGGGCATGATTTTCGGAGGAGACATCACTCGTGACATGACGCACAAAAAAGTCTCAAGAACCCATGTTCTAAAACCAACAGGAAGTCCGCCATTTTAGGTGGCGGCGGCCATTTGGGGGAGGATGTAGGGGTCGTATCTCGACGAACTCCTCCTAGGGGGTTTGACCGAATGAGTCCGTTGTAGCATCAACGGACACTAGACGGACGGCCCACGTTAAATTGCGAAGGATTTTGGGCTGCTACTTAGGATGTGGGCGTGGCACGCCACCAAACTTTTACTTTAACCTTAACTTTTACCTTATCTGGCCCTGCCTGGTGTCTGGCCTTGCCTTGAAGCAATGTACATCAAAGTCAATACACAGTTTGACTGACAGACTGATGATGTCATTCGATGGACTATGATGTGTGTAAAGCACATGTGGTGGGCGTGGCCACGGCGAATGGTCAGCCTTCGCCATTGACATCGAAGGCTCATATTTTGCCCGCAGAAGGTCACAGGCTGCTGAAATCTTACACGTAAGGTCAGAATCCTGGCCTGAGCGCCCTGGTGGTGCTCCCATGTGACACCAATCTAAATTGACACACTAGCGCCACCTAGAAGTTTCAATTCATTATCCCTCGCCACCCGTTGCACGTATCACTATGATTTTCGGTGGAGACGTCTATCATGACAGGACGCACCTAACGCTCCAGAACCCATGTTCAAAACACAGCGCCACCAACTGGTGGAAATGTATATCTGCTGTAACTTCCTCACGCATGGTCGGATCGTCTCCTAATTTTTTTGGGTGGGTTCGGTCACCCTCCAGTCTGTGACTGTGTGTGTATATGGACTCTATGGCGCCACCAACTGGTGGAAATGTATATCTGCCATAACTTCCTGATTCATGGTCAGATTGTCTTGAAAATTTTTTTGGTGTGTTGGGTCAATCTCTGGTCTGTTATACTGTGTGTACATAGACTGTATAGCACCACCTATTGGTGGCAATGTATATCAGCTGTAACTTCCTTCCACATGGTCGGATCTGCCCCCAATTTTTTTTGGTGGTTTGGGATACCCTCCAGTCTATGACTGGGTGTGTACATAGACTCTATAGCGCCACCAACTGGTGAAAATGTATATCTGCCGTCACTTCCTCCCACTTGGTCCGATCTGCCCAAATTTTTTTCTGGTGGTTTGGGGTACCCTCTGGTCTATGACTGTGTGTGTACATAGACTCTATAGCGCCACCAACTGGTGGAAATGTATATAGCTGTAACTTCTTTCCACATGGTCCGATCGTCTCTACATTTTTTTTGGTCGGTCGGGTCACCCTCCACTCTTTGAATCTGCGTCTCCATAGACTCTATAGCGCCACCAACTGGTGGAAATGTACATCAGCGGTAACTTCCTTCCACATGGTCGGATCGGTCCCAAATTTTTTTTTGCTGGGTTAGGTCACCCTCCACTCTGTGACTGGGTGTGTACATAGACTCTATAGCGCCACCAACTGGTGAAAATGTATATCTTTCGTTACTTCCTTCCACATGGTCGGATCGGTCCCAATTTTTTTCTGGTGGTTTGGGGTACCCTCTGGTCTATGACTGTGTGTGTACAGAGACTCTATAGCGCCACCAACTGGTGGAAATGTATATAGCCGTAACTTCCTTCCACATGGTCGGATAGTCTCTAAATTTTTTTTTGGTCGGTCGGGTCACCCTCCACTCTTTGAATCTGCGTGTCCATAGACTCTATAGCACCACCAACTGGTGGAAATGTATATCTGCCGTAACTTCCTTCCACATGGTCGGATCGTCTCCAAATTTTTTTGGGTGGGTTCGGTCACCCTCCAGTCTGTGACTGTGTGTGTATATAGACTCAATAGCGCCACAACTGGTGGGAATGTATATCAGCTGTAACTTCCTTCCACATGGTCGGATCTGCCCCAAATTTTTTCTGGTGGTTTGGGGTACCCTCCGGTCTATGACTGTGTGTGTACATAGACTCTATAGCGCCACCAACTGGTGAAAAAGTATATCTGCCGTAACTTCCTCCCACTTGGTCCGATCTGCCCAAATTTTTTTCTGGTGGTTTGGGGTACACTCTGGTCTATGACAGTGTGTGTGCATACACTATAGCGCCACCTATTGGTGGCAATGTATATCAGCTGTAACTTCCTTCCACATGGTCGCATCGGCCCCAAATTTTTTCTGGTGGTTTGGGGTACCCTCTGGTCTATGACTGTGTGTATACATAGACTCTATAGCGCCACCAACTGGTGGAAATGTATATAGCCGTAACTTCCTTCCACATGGTCGGATCGTCTCTAAATTTTTTTTGGTTGGTCGGGTCACCCTCCACTCTTTGGATCTGCGTGTCCATAGACTCTATAGCGCCACCAACTGGTGGAAATGTATATCTGCCGTAACTTCCTCCCACATGGTCGGATCTGCCCGAGTTTTTTTTCTGGTGGTTCGGGGTACCCTCTGGTCTATGACAGTGTGTGTACATACGCTATAGCGCCACCAACTGGTGGAAATGTATATCAGCCGTAACTTCCTTCCGCACCGTCGGATCCGCACCTAATTTTTTCTGGTGGTTCGGGGTACCCTCCGGTCCGTTACCATGTGGGCGCATAGACTGTATAGCGCCACCAACAGGCGGAAACGTATATCCGCCACAAGTACCTACCGCACGGTCCGATCGTTGCGAATTTTTTTGTGGCGGTTCGGGACGTCGGACGGGACTTGACCGCGCACCCGCCTCGCCGCCGGCGTCGCCCCTTCCTGGCGGAAATTTGTAAATGCCGTAAATCCCTTACCGCTTATCCGATCGCCGCGGTTGTTCGTACGGCGCGTCCGCACGCCCGTCCGGTCGCGCGCGCGCCCCCGACCCGCGCACACCCCCGACCCGCGCGTACCCCCGACCGCGTCGGGGTGCTCGAGCCCACTCATCACTGCTCGCAGTTTTAATTATTATTATTATTATTATTCTGACGAAATGACGGCCTTTTTGAGGGCCTGAACATGCCCGAAAACTCAGCAAATTTGGCGAGCGCATCAGGTCTGGCGAAAAATTTGATATTTTATGGGTTTCAAATATAATCTCCCAAAATTGGCTCTCTAGCGCCACCTTGAATTTAAAAAAAAATTAGCCCCCGCCACCACTTTCACCGATCGTCACGAAACTTGGTGGAGACGTCTATCGTGACAGGACGGACCAAAAAGTCTCAAGAACCCATATTGGAAAACGAACAGGAAGTCGGCCATTTTGGATGGCGCCGGCCTTTTTCGGGCCAGAAGTTGGGGTCGTATCTCGACGAACTCCTCCTAGGGGGTTTGACCGAATGAGTCCGTTGTTGCATCAACGGACACTAGACGGATGGCCGACGTTAAATTGCGAAGGATTTTGGGATATTCCATACGATGTGGGCGTGGCACGCCCCCAAATTTAGCCCTTTTTCATCTGTCCGGGCCTTGCACGCTGAGCGTAACTGTAGACGTGAATAACTTGGCTCCACGTGGTCAGATCTTCATCATACTTGGTACATGTGATCATGGCCTCGCCCCGAAGGTCCCCGTAGGTCACTTCCTGATTTCGTCGCAGCGCCACCTATTGGCGACAGGCTAAAGGCGTGTCATCTACATGAGGCCTTTTCTGGCAGGAGATTCATCAGATGAACACCGAGGTCACAAGGTCACTGCCTGACAGCCTGGTGAAGCCTGTTGATGGACCATGATGCAGGAAAAGCGCACGTGATGGGCGTGGCCTGGCGGCGAATGCTCAGGCCTCGCCGTTTACAAAGAAAGGGTCATCATTCGCCCGCAGAAGGTCGCATGTGCTTGAAAACTCATAAGGGGGGGCAGATTCCAGGCCTGAGGGCCCTGGTGGGGCCCCCATTTGAAACCAAGCCAAATTGACTCACTAGCGCCACCTACAAGTTTTAAAATAATTATCCCTCGCCTCCCGTTGCACATATGGGCATGATTTTCGGAGGAGACATCACTCGTGACAGGACGCACAAAAAAAGTCTCAAGAACCCATGTTCAAAAACCAACAGGAAGTCGGCCATTTTAGGTGGCGGCGGCCATTTGGGGAGGATGTAGGGGTCGTATCTCGACGAACTCCTCCTAGAGGGTTTGACCGAATGAGTCCGTTGTAGCATCAACGGACACTAGACGGATGACCCACGTTAAATTGCGAAGGATTTTGGGCTGCTACTTAGGATGTGGGCGTGGCACGCCACCAAACTTTTACTTTAACCTTAACTTTTACCTTATCTGGCCCTGCCTGGTGTCTGGCCTTGCCTTGAAGCAATGTACATCAAAGTCAATACACAGTTTGACTGACAGACTGATGATGTCAGTTGATGGACTGTGATGTGTGTGAAGCACATGTGGTGGGCGTGGCCACGGCGAATGGTCAGCCTTCGCCATTGACCATCGAAGGCTCATATTTTGCCCGCAGAAGGTCACAGGCTGCTAAAATCTTACACGTAAGGTCAGAATCCAGGCCTGAGCGCCCTGGTGGTGCTCCCATGTGACACCAATCTAAATTGACACACTAGCGCCACCTAGAAGTTTCAATTCATTATCCCTCGCCACCCGTGGCACGTATCACTATGATTTTCGGTGGAGCCGTCTATCATGACAGGACGCACCTAACGCTACAGAACCCATGTTCAAAACACAGCGCCACCAACTGGTGGAAATGTATATCACCTGTAACTTCCTTCCACATGGTCGGATCGTCTCCAAATTTCTTTGGGTGGGTTCGGTCACCCTCCAGTCTGTGACTGTGTGTGTACATAGACTCTATAGCGCCACAACTGGTGGAAATGTATATCAGCTGTAACTTCCTTCCACATGGTCGGATCCGCCCCAAATTTTTTCTGGTGGTTTGGGATACCCTCCGGTCTATGACTGGGTGTGTACATAGACTCTATAGCGCCACCAACTGGTGGAAATGTATATCAGCTGTAACTTCCTTCCACATGGTCGCATCAGCCCCAAATTTTTTCTGGTGTTTCGGGGTACCCTCTGGTCTATGACTTTGTGTATACATATACTCTATAGCGCCACCAACTGGTGGAAATGTATATAGCCATAACTTCCTTTCACATGGTCGCATCGTCTCTAAATTTTTTTTGGTGGTTCAGGGTACCCTCTGGTCTATAACTGTGTGTATACATAGACTCTCTAGCGCCACCAACTGGTGGAAATGTATATAGCCGTAACTTCCTTCCACATGGTCGGATCGTCTCTAAATTTTTTTTTGGTCGGTCGGGTCACCCTCCACTCTTTGAATCTGCGTGTCCATAGACTCTATAGCGCCACCAACTGGTGAAAATGTATATCTGCCGTAACTTCCTCCCACATGGTCGGATCTGCCCGAATTTTTTTCTGGCGGTTCGGGGTACCCTCTGGTCTATGACAGTGTGTGTACATACCCTATAGCGCCACCAACTGGTGGAAATGTATATCAGCCGTAACTTTCTTCCGCACGGTCGGATCGGCACCTAATTTTTTCTGGTGGTTCGGGGTACCCTCCGGTCCATTACCGTGTGGGCGCATAGACTGGATAGCGCCACCCACAGGCGGAAACGTATATCCGCCGCAAGTACCTACCGCACGGTCCGATCGTCGCAAATTTTTTTAAGGTTGGTTCGGGGCGCCGGACGGGACGTGACTGCGCACCCGCCTCGCCGCCGGCGTCGCCCCCTCCTGGCGGAAAATTGCAAGTGCCGTAACTCCCTTACCGCTTATCCCATCGCCGCGGTTTTTCGTACGGCGCGTCCGCGCGCCCGTCCGGACACGCGCGCGCCCCTGACCCACGCGTACCCCCGACCCACGCGTACCCCCGACCGCGTCGGGGTGCTCGAGCCCGCTCATCACTGCTTGCAGTTTTAATTAGGGCTCGAGCACTGACCAGTGCGAAAGCCCTATTGTAATCGTTCCGTTTTTAGGGCTCGAGCACTGACCAGTGCGAAAGCCCTATTGTAATCGTAATGTTTATTATTATTATTATTATTATTATTATTATTATTATTCTGCCGATTCGACGGCCATTTTGAGGGCCTGAACATGCCCGAAAACTCACCAAATTTTGCAAGCGCGTCAGGTCTGCCGAAAATTTCGATCTGGTGGGGGTCCCGAAAACAATGTTCCAAAATTGACTCTCTAGCGCCACCTTTTATTTTTGAAAAAATTGGCCCCCGACACCAGTTTCACCTATCGTCACGAAACTTTGTGGAGACGTCTATCGTGACAGGACGGACCAAAAAGTCTCAAGAACCCATATTGTAAAACGAACAGGAAGTCGGCCATTTTGGATGGCGCCGGCCTTTTTCGGGCCAGAAGTTGGGGTCGTATCTCGACGAACTCCTCCTAGGGGGTTTGACCGAATGAGTCCGTTGTTGCATCAACGGACACTAGACGGCTGGCCGACGTTAAATTGCGAAGGATTTTGGGATATTCCGTACGATGTGGGCGTGGCACGCCCCCAAATTTTGCCCTTTTTCATCTGCCCGGGCCTTGCACGCCGAGCGTAACTGTAGACGTGAATAACTTGCCTCCACATGGTCAGATCTTCATCATACTTGGTACATGTGATCATGGCCCCGCCCCGAAGGTCCCCGTAGGTCACTTCCTGATTTCGTCGCAGCGCCACCTATTGGCGACAGGCTAAAGGCGTGTCATCTACATGAGGCTTTTTCTGGCAGGAGATTCATCAGATGAACACCGAGGTCACAAGGTCACTGCCTGACAGCCTGGTGAAGCCTGTTGATGGACCATGATGCAGGAAAAGCGCACGTGGTGGGCGTGGCCTGGCGGCGAATGCTCAGGCCTCGCCGTTTACAAAGAAAGGGTCATCATTCGCCCGCAGAAGGTCGCATGTGCTTGAAAACTCATAAGGGGGGGCAGATTCCAGGCCTGAGGGCCCTGGTGGGGCCCCCATTTGAAACCAAGCCAAATTGACTCACTAGCGCCACCTACAAGTTTTAAAATAATTATCCCTCGCCTCCCGTTGCACGTATGGGCATGATTTTCGGAGGAGACATCACTCGTGACAGGACGCACAAAAAAGTCTCAAGAACCCATGTTCAAAAACCAACAGGAAGTCGGCCATTTTAGGTGGCGGCGGCCATTTGGGGGAGGATGTAGGGGTCGTATCTCGACGAACTCCTCCTAGGGGGTTTGACCGAATGAGTCCGTTGTAGCATCAACGGACACTAGACGGATGGCCCACGTTAAATTGCGAAGGATTTTGGGCTGCTACTTATGATGTGGGCGTGGCACGCCACCAAACTTTTACTTTAACCTTAACTTTTACCTTATCTGGCCCTGCCTGGTGTCTGGCCTTGCCTTGAAGCAATGTACATCAAAGTCAATACACAGTTTGACTGACAGACTGATGATGTCAGTTGATGGACTGTGATGTGTGTAAAGCACATGTGGTGGGCGTGGCCACGGCGAATGGTCAGCCTTCGCCATTGACCATCGAAGGCTCATATTTCGCCCGCAGAAGGTCACAGGCTGCTGAAATCTTACACGTAAGGTCAGAATCCAGGCCTGAGCGCCCTGGTGGTGCTCCCATGTGACACCAATCTAAATTGACACACTAGCGCCACCTAGAAGTTTCAAATCATTATCCCTCGCCACCCGTTGCACGTATCACTATGATTTTCGGTGGAGAAGTCTATCATGACAGGACGCACCTAACACTCCAGGACCCATGTTCAAAACACAGCGCCACCAACTGGTGGAAATGTATATCTGCTGTAACTTCCTCACGCATGGTCGGATCGTCTCCTAATTTTTTGGGTGGGTTCGGTCACCCTCCAGTCTGTGACTGTGTGTGTATATGGACTCTATAGCGCCACCAATGGTGGAAATGTATATCTGCCATAACTTCCTGATTCATGGTCAGATTGTCTTGAAATTTTTTTTGGTGTGTTGGGTCAATCTCTGGTCTGTTATACTGTGTGTACATAGACTGTATAGCACCACCTATTGGTGGCAATGTATATCAGCTGTAACTTCCTTCCACATGGTCGGATCTGCCCCAAATTTTTTCTGGTGGTTTGGGATACCCTCCAGTCTATGACTGGGTGTGTACATAGACTCTTTAGCGCCACCAACTGGTGAAAATGTATATCTGCCGTCACTTCCTCCCACTTGGTCCGATCTGCCCAAATTTTTTTCTGGTGGTTTGGGGTACCCTCTGGTCTATGACTGTGTGTGTACATACACTATAGCGCCACCAACTGGTGGAAATGTATATCAGCTGTAACTTCCTTCCACATGGTCGCATCGGCCCCAAATTTTTTCTGGTGGTTTGGGGTACCCTCTGGTCTATGACTGTGTGTGTACATAGACTGTATAGCACCACCAACTGGTGGAAATTTATATCTGCCGTAACTTTCTCCCACATGGTCGGATCTGCCCGAATTTTTTTCTGGTGGTTCGGGGTACCCTCTGGTCTATGACAGTGTGTGTACATACGCTATAGCGCCTCCAACTGGTGGATATGTATATCAGATGTAACTTCCTTCCACATGGTCGGATCGGTCCCAAATTTTTTCTGGTGGTGCGGGGTACCCTCTGGTCTATGACTGTGTGTATACATAGACTCTCTAGCGCCACCAACTGGTGGAAATGTATATAGCCGTAACTTCCTTCCACATGGTCGGATCGTCTCTAAATTTTTTTTTGG
Source organism: Doryrhamphus excisus (assembly GCF_030265055.1). Lineage (NCBI taxonomy): Eukaryota > Metazoa > Chordata > Actinopteri > Syngnathiformes > Syngnathidae > Doryrhamphus > Doryrhamphus excisus. Next base: position 27,813,710 of record NC_080469.1, on the reverse strand, counting down.
TCGGTCGGGTCACCCTCCACTCTTTGAATCTGCGTGGTTTGGGGTACCCTCTGGTCTATGACTGTGTGTGTACATAGACTGTATAGCACCACCAACTGGTGGAAATTTATATCTGCCGTAACTTTCTCCCACATGGTCGGATCTGCCCGAATTTTTTTCTGGTGGTTCGGGGTACCCTCTGGTCTATGACAGTGTGTGTACATACGCTATAGCGCCTCCAACTGGTGGATATGTATATCAGATGTAACTTCCTTCCACATGGTCGGATCGGTCCCAAATTTTTTCTGGTGGTGCGGGGTACCCTCTGGTCTATGACTGTGTGTATACATAGACTCTATAGCGCCACCAACTGGTGAAAATGTATATCTGCCGTAACTTCCTCCCACATGGTCGGATCTGCCCGAATTTTTTTCTGGCGGTTCGGGGTACCCTCTGGTCTATGACAGTGTGTGTACATACCCTATAGCGCCACCAACTGGTGGAAATGTATATCAGCCGTAACTTCCTTCCGCACGGTCGGATCGGCACCTAATTTTTTCTGGTGGTTCGGGGTACCCTCCGGTCCATTACCGTGTGGGCGCATAGACTGCATAGCGCCACCCACAGGCGGAAACGTATATCCGCCGCAAGTACCTACCGCACGGTCCGATCGTCACAAATTTTTTTATGGCGGTTCGGGGCGCCGGACGGGACGTGACTGCGCACCCGCCTCGCCGCCGGCGTCGCCCCCTCCTGGCGGAAAATTGCAAGTGCCGTAACTCCCTTACCGCTTATCCCATCGCCGTGGTTTTTCGTACGGCGCGTCCACGCGCCCGTCCGGACACACGCGCGCCCCCGACCCACGCGTACCCCCGACCCACGCGTACCCCCGACCGCGTCGAGGTGCTCGAGCCCGCTCATCACTGCTTGCAGTTTTAATTTATTATTATTATTATTCTGACGAAAGGACGGCCATTTTGAGGGCCTGAACATGCCCGAAAACTCACCAAATTTGGCAAGCGCGTCAGGTCTGCCGAAAATTTCGATCTGGTGGGGGTCCCGAAAACAATGTTCCAAAATTGACTCTCTAGCGCCACCTTTTATTTTTGAAAAAATTGGCCCCCGACACCAGTTTCACCTATCGTCACGAAACTTGGTGCAGACGTCTATCGTGACAGGACGGACTAAAAAGTCTCAAGAACCCATATTGGAAAACGAACAGGAAGTCGGCCATTTTGGATGGCGCCGGCCTTTTTCGGGCCAGAAGTTGGGGTCGTATCTCGACGAACTCCTCCTAGGGGGTTTGACCGAATGAGTCCGTTGTTGCATCAACGGACACTAGACGGATGGCCGACGTTAAATTGCGAAGGATTTTGGGATATTCCATACGATGTGGGCGTGGCACGCCCCCAAATTTTGCCCTTTTTCATCTGTCCGGGCCTTGCACGCTGAGCGTAACTGTAGACGTGAATAACTTGGCTCCACGTGGTGAGATCTTCATCATACTTGGTACATGTGATCATGGCCCCGCCCCGAAGGTCCCCGTAGGTCACTTCCTGATTTCGTCGCAGCGCCACCTATTGGCGACAGGCTAAATGCGTGTGACCTACATGAGGCCTTTTCTGGCAGGAGATTCATCAGATGAACACCGAGGTCACAAGGTCACTGCCTGACAGCCTGGTGAAGCCTGTTGATGGACCATGATGCAGGAAAAGCGCACGTGATGGGCGTGGCCTGGCGGCGAATGCTCAGGCCTCGCCGTTTACAAAGAAAGGGTCATCATTCGCCCGCAGAAGGTCGCATGTGCTTGAAAACTCATAAGGGGGGGCAGATTCCAGGCCTGAGGGCCCTGGTGGGGCCCCCATTTGAAACCAAGCCAAATTGACTCACTAGCGCCACCTACAAGTTTTAAAATAATTATCCCTCGCCTCCGGTTGCACGTATGGGCATGATTTTCGGAGGAGACATCACTCGTGACAGGACGCACAAAAAAGTCTCAAGAACCCATGTTCAAAAACTAACAGGAAGTCGGCCATTTTAGGTGGCGGCGGCCATTTGGGGGAGGATGTAGGGGTCGTATCTCGACGAACTCCTCCTAGGGGGTTTGACCGAATGAGTCCGTTGTAGCATCAACGGACACTAGACGGATGGCCCACGTTAAATTGCGAAGGATTTTGGGCTGCTACTTAGGATGTGGGCGTGGCACGCCACCAAACTTTTACTTTAACCTTAACCTTATCTGGCCCTGCCTGGTGTCTGGCCTTGCCTTGAAGCAATGTACATCAAAGTCAATACACAGTTTGACTGACAGACTGATGATGTCAGTCGATGGACTGTGATGTGTGTAAAGCACATGTGGTGGGCGTGGCCACGGCGAATGGTCAGCCTTCGCCATTGACCATTGAAGGCTCATATTTTGCCCGCAGAAGGTCACAGGCTGCTGAAATCTTACACGTAAGGTCAGAATCCAGGCCTGAGCGCCCTGGTGGTGCTCCCATGTGACACCAATCTAAATTGACACACTAGCGCCACCTAGAAGTTTCAATTCATTATCCCTCGCCACCCGTTGCACGTATCACTATGATTTTTGGTGGAGAAGTCTATCATGACAGGACGCACCTAACGCTCCAGAACCCATGTTCAAAACACAGCGCCACCAACTGGTGGAAATGTATATCTGCCGTAACTTCCTCCCACATGGTCGGATCTGCCCGAATTTTTTTCTGGTGGTTCGGGGTACCCTCTGGTCTATGACAGTGTGTGTACATACGCTATAGCGCCACCAACTGGTGGAAATGTATATCAGCCGTAACTTCCTTCCGCACGGTCGGATCCGCACCTAATTTTTTCTGGTGGTTCGGGGTACCCTCCGGTCCGTTACCATGTGGGCGCATAGACTGTATAGCGCCACCAACAGGCGGAAACGTATATCCGCCACAAGTACCTACCGCACGGTCCGATCGTTGCGAATTTTTTTATGGCGGTTCGGGACGTCGGACGGGACGTGACCGCGCACCCGCCTCGCCGCCGGCGTCGCCCCCTCCTGGCGGAAATTTGTAAATGCCGTAACTCCCTTACCGCTTATCCGATCACCGCGGTTTTTCATACGGCGCGTCCGCACGCCCGTCCGGTCGCGCGCGCCCACGACCCGCGCGCACCCCCGACCCGCGTGTACCCCCGACCGCGTTGGGGTGCTCGAGCCCGCTCATCACTGCTCGCAGTTTTAATTTTGTTAGTTATCACCCTTATATCCATTTGCTTAGACAACAGAAAGTGTTTGAATGTGCTGAAGAAGGAATCTTCCCGTGACCATGATCAGAGACCCCCAGTGACCCCCAGGTCCAGGAGGTGCCTGGATGCACCAACAGCGACTCTGCAGATGCTCATGTTAATCCCGCAAGAATGTGTCAAGATAAATAACTCATAAAACATTAAAAGTAATTGCTCTCACATACACACACACACATAGACAAACAAATACAGCTCGTGCAACTGCCTTCTCCACCCCCCCCTTAGAGTTGCACGACCATGTAGTAGGGACCCCCGAAAGAGAATAAAAGGAGAGGAGTGTGAACTGCATACTCAGAGTGGAGCGGTATGTGGTTTCACTCTCCTCGCTGCGAGTAACTTTGAATATTGTTGTCTGTCTCTTCTGTATTTCTGTATTTAAGTGTTTTTACAAGTGTCACAGGAGCCTGACACTTTCACCTGACCACAGATCCGAATGGCATCCCTCTATATAAGCCCTCCAGGCTAAAGAGATGGAGGATCCAACGTGTCCACATTCTGCGCGGTTGCCTCAGTGATCCTGAGGTGGAAGGGGGCATACTGTACCGCCATGGAGGAACGATACAGTTAAACCACGTGCCAGGTGAGCGTGCAGCAGTCCCCGTCTGGATCCCCATCAGAGGCACGTCGCAGCAGGAGGGCTACCACTTCCACCAGGCCAAAAGGGTGACCGGCACGCAGGTGTCCCCAGAGCTGTTCCAGGCCCAGGCCATGACAGGAGTGTGTCGCTGGAACTATCAGTGTCTGCTGGACCTGAAACTGCCAGGCGTTTGTCTCCCGCCTGTTTTCGACCCTGCACTGATATGCTCCCTGAATGCTGTTTCCAGACGGGTCTTTGGCGAAGAAAAGTTTGTCCAGGTTTGGCCTGGAGTACAGGGAGCCAGAGTGTTGTTCGGTCCCTTTAGACTGGGACAAACATAAAACCAAGAAGGACCCCGGCCGCGCCACAAGTGCTCCTTCTCCAGGCATCCTGTCTGATCAAGGAGCTGGTCAGGGAGCAGAACCAGTGCAGCCTTCCTCCACACCTCCCACCAGGCTTTTCAACTTTGTTCCCCACTCTGTTCACCCTCTTCAAACTGCTACTGCGACTACGTCTAGTCGTGTGGCCCCTATCCCAGCATCTGAGTTGGACAATAAAGCTTCTGTTTCTGAGCTTCAGCCACAGCCAGGTAAAAACTTATCTGAACTAATCATGTGTCCCCTTGTTCTAATAGTGTTGCATCTTGTTTGAACCAAATAACGAATGTGTAGCTCATGGTTTTCTTTGCCTAGAGCCCACAAGAAGATTGCCCATCCAATGTTCTCCGACTGCTGCCCGCACTGGACCAGTGAAGACTGGAGGGAGAGTATTTGTGTTGGACCACAAGCGCTGGCCGTCTCCAAAGAAGTCGGCAATTGACGAGCTCCTTAATAAACACCGTGGGCACGAGGACATGATCAAGCTTGTGGTTCGGGAGTATGGCACTCTTGTCCACAAGTCCAGCAAAGACCCCAACAACATGCTGCATCCAACATCAAAATTGCATATTTCCAAATACATGAAACACAACAGTAAATTTCTCAATACATCATCTTCACTAAATACCAGCCCAGAGAAGCTGCAACATACACAGCAGCTTTGGCAGTTGCTAAGCACTACCTCTGCTGTGCCTGTCGTGACACTGCCTGCAGCTATGGTCATTCCACCATCACCACCACCACCACCACCTGCTCATACCCCATTGGAGCAGGAGCAACCACCTCCCGTGTCAAAAAAACTCAAACAAAAACATGTCTGTGCTGTTGTCAACCAAAATCAAAATATCAAGGGGATGGGACATCAATACATGACTTTTATCAGCGGGGCCCTGTCAGATACTTTTATTGCCCCACAAAAGTTTTCCAAAAATATGGTGCAGAAAGTCTGACAAACCCCAAGATGCCATTTCAAGAGTTCAGTCAAACAGACTTCTTCCAGCGAGAGCTCGATGATACAAGAAAGAGGGTGGAGGGAAAAACAGCAGAAGAAGAGGAAGAGGGAGGAATCTCCTCCACCCCCTGTCCGAAAGTGCCGGTTCTGCAGGATGCAGCTAAAGCAGGATCCGAACAGCCCCCACATCCACACTGACTTTCCAGGGCAAGCAGGGAAGTACATCTACTGCCTCTACTACTAAGTCTTCTCTATCTGTAGAGAGAACGGGATGGAAAGAGAGATGAGCTGGAGGGAGTTCCAGGCCTCTCCTTTTTATGAAAAGGAGAAACAACGGCAGCAAAATAAATGAACATTTTTTTTTTATTATTCATAGCTTGTGATTAGTATTCATTTTTTATTTCTGAGAGTGTTTTTGAGTGTGGCATGGCAACCTGATAAATAAATATTCTTTGTTACATTGCATTGATTTTGTGTTTTATTTCAAGCACTGGTATCAATATAAGCCTGATAGTAATCATATAGGGATTAATTGGAAAAAAAATATATTGTGGAGAAGAAAATGGTGACTTGACTGATTTTTAGACGGGATTCGGACACCTGACTTCATTTCTCCGAAGTCTCTCTGCTTGTCTGACATCTGTCTCGCATCCTGATTGGCTGGCAGCAAATGTCAACAACACCCACGCGGCCCGCGCTTGGCAAGTGAGAATTCTACCACTGAACCACCAATGCCACGTGGGGACACACTGTAAGAGAAAAAAAATTCAACTGTCAAGTGGATGAGCCTCTGCAAAGTGGTGCTGAATGACAACACATCACAATGTCATACTCTTTGGATTCAAGCACCTTCTGGCGTAATGAGATCCACAACAATCATGTCAGCTGTGGATGCAACGTCAATTCGTTCTTGAAGGGCAAGTGACAAAAAGAAGTACATGGTTCACAAATCAGCTGCCAAAGTTTCACTGACCAAGCACCCAGGCACTGCTGGGATTTGAACCCAGGATCACCTGTTTACTAGACAGGCACTTTGACCAGCTTAGCCACAGTGCCGGCAGTGCATCTGGCACCAACACAAAAACAGTTCGCCAATGGGGAAAAATGTTCATACAAGGGAGGGAGTCCAAAGTCCAACAAATGTGTGAATTGAGAGTCCCTGGGTGGGCTCGAACCACCAACCTCTCAGTTAACAGCCAAACGTGCTGACCAATTGCGCGACAGGGAGTACAACAGCATGACTGCAGTCAGGTTTCACTAAGTGCTGTCCACCTTAACTCTCGGGTGGTCCGGTCTGTTACGTTTCAGGTGTCATTCTGAATACTGCCCTTTCGCAGGAAAAGAGCCTTTGTACTTTTTCAACATGAGCTCTAAAGAAAGGTACAAGCTGAGATATACTGCATTGGCCGGGAATCGGACCCGGGCCTCCCGCTTGGCAAGCGAGAATTCTACCACTGAACCACCAATGCCACATCGGGAAACACTGTCGGAGAACAAATTAAATTGTCGAGTGGATGTGCCGCTGCAAAGTGGCGCTGAATGACAAAACATCACAATCACAACACACGCACGGGATGCCAGGGGAGGCCGAGTACTAACAGAGCTGAGCGAGAGGGCATAAGAAAAAAAATTGTGACCTTGTGGTGGTTACCCGACAGCACCAAGGATATGTCGCACGTCTGATGCGGAATGCATGCCAGGTGATGTTCATCTAGCGAGCGGACATTCTTGTGGGGGACAAGCTCAACAGTAGGAATGTTGAGAGAACTGACCAGTCCGCTATCAATGAAGTTCTCGTCCGCCCCAGAGTCAATTAATGCTGTGGTAGGAGAAGCTTCCCCCGCCCAGGATATCGTACCTTCCACCTGAAGTCGGCCCGCCAAAGCGGATGACGCAGCCGGTGTGGTTGGAGCGGGCAGTGCCAGCAGCTAGGGAATATCCCTGGTGGAGGAAGAGCGTTGGCGTGCTGGGCGAACTGGACAGCGGGAAATTGTGTGTAGGACTCCCACAGTACAGGCACAGCCACAGGCGTGGACGGTGACTCCTCTCCACTGACGAAAGGCGACTGGCTCCCAGTTGCATGGGGACGACACTCCCGACGTCATCAGACGGCGCTCCGTGTCACGGCTGGTGTGTGTTGCTTTTTGTTGTTTTCTTGCCTGAAAGGACTTCTCGCTCGACCCAATTTTACTCTTGGCGAAACACTGATTTTTTTTCGCTAGACGTGGACAATATGTACACGAATATCGATACCAAGAGGGGCCTAGAAGCTGTCAAATACATATTTGATGAATACCCTGACAGGACAAGACCCCAGAAACAACTTTTACAATTATTGGAAATTAACCTCACTGGAAATGATTTTGAATTGTTGAATTGTTTGAATTGTTTGAATTGCTTGTTGTAGGCGACCTGATGAGACCACCACTCAGCATGTGACATGTGCGAGAGACTAGTCCGGGCGGGACCGGTGCAACTCATACTTACCTGCCAGGGGAGATACCATGATCAAGAAGGTGGTTCACCCAGGGCGAGGCTCAGCCATTGCACATGGGTTGAGCTGACCTCTGCGAATTCCCCAAATGCGGGAATCTCGACTGCATAATTTGTGGTAGTGGGGGACTGCGTTCGCGCTCCCCCCTTATCCCGTGTTTAAAACAAGAGGCAGGCACAGCACCGCGCCGAGCTCCTTGGCTTGCGAGTGCAGCCAGACCGAGCAAGAAACGACCAGCCCAGCACTACCAATGCTTGCTGGAAAGGTCTGCCCGTGCACGGGAGACAACCAACCAGCCGTGAGGCCGATCTGCTCTCAGTCAGGAAACCTCAATGAGAAACGGCGAATTTGAAGCAGCAAGAATGAGCAATCCGCACCTCTGAGTAGGAGTTCATGGTTCTCACCTAAAAAAGGATAGCTTATCGCCGTAATCGTGTTGTTGTTTGTATTCTGTGTTTTGTCTGAGTCACGGCTGGTGTGTGTTGCTTTTTGTTGTTTTCTTGCCTGAAAGGACTTCTCGCTCGACCCAATTTTACTCTTGGCGAAACACTGATAATCCAGAACATAGCCTTAAACTGCAGGTGCATTAGTTGGAGGGCTCGTGGCCACCTGGTCACCTGAACAGCGACTTGAATCCCGGACACTCAGATCAAAAGTTTATTGTTCAGGTGATTGGCTCAACCTTTGTCTTGTCTGACCATTAACTCTTTTTGTCCAGAAGATATTAGGCTTGTCCATGTGGGCAGTTTAAGACCTCCGTCGATCTTGGAGGTGGCAATTTCGGGACAGGGGCTTCTTCATCTCTGCAAGGTCAAGTACAGTATGCCAGAAGATTTTGCCTTGTGAGTTGTCCTCATTCATCAAGCGCCTGGATAGCTCAGTTGGTAGAGCATCAGACTTTTAATCTGATTGTCCAGGGTTCAAGTCCCTGTTCAGGCGGAGAAGTGTAGACCCCACATTACCAGCATGGGGACATACCAACCCAAGATGAGAACACCCTGGGCCAGGTACACAGCAACACATGTGGCAGAAACACAGCTTCACCCTGGCCCCTCTTTTAGCCTCTACTGAAAAAGCGGAACACCACCTTTGCAGCTGAAATCGCTCAGTTGGGTGAGTGCGAGAATTAAGATTTAAAGGTCCGTGGTTCAAGCCTGGGTTTGAGCACAATCCCTGTTTACGTTGCGACTTTGCCAATAGTTTGAAAATGCTTATTGGCAGGCTGAAAGGACCTTAACTTCATTCATCAAAGGGCCACCCCCCAGACAACGTTAGAGGAGGTTACAAGCCAAACCTGTCAAGCCGTGATTGTGATTTCATGTTTTGTTGAAGAAAAGCCCATAATTTGTGGAACAATTTTCCCTACAAGGGAGAAACATTTGTCGATTTGGACAATTGTCAATATGCCCCCACTTTGGACACATCATCTTGTGTCATTGTTTGGCAACTGCTTCACCAGTCCCCTTAAAGGGCTCACCCTTCATAGTGTAGTGGTTAGCACGTTTGCCTTACATGCAAAAGGTCCCTAGTTGGAATCTGGGTGGAAGCAAGGCCGTTCAATTCCTTCTTTCACAAAAAAATCAAGGTGACAAATGGGAAAAAGGATATGTGCTTGATCCCTGAAGGTGTGTACACGGGCATCTGTCCCCAGTTTGGACACACAATCCATATTTCCCGGATGACTGATCGGGTGCGTCACTGGCCTGCACGAAGGGGCTTATAGGAAGGAGGTGGCCGCTGTGGTGTCGTTGCATGCAAACAACATCCTCATCCTTGACACAGCGAAGACCAAGGAGGAGAATAATCGTGGATTCGGTCCGCTTACACTGGCAGGATTTCACCAGTCCTGTTGAAAGCCTGGCCACTGGTGTGGTTTCCGTCATGCAGTGGTTCGCCTAACACTGAAGACACTCCTTTGCCGGCGCTGTGGCTTAGTTGGTCAAAGTTCCTGTCTCGTAAACAGGAGGTCCTGGGTTCAAATCCCAGCAGTGCCTTGCATATGTGTTTCAGCGACTCCATTTTTTTCTCTCCAACATTTCAAGTAAATGTTTTGAATCAGACGTCATGTTCTGTTGAAGAAATATCCATCATTTCTGATGTCATATGTAGCATAAATGTCATATGTACTACAATGCTCTCGACAAAGGCAAAAACATTGTGCATTTGGACATTTGCGGGGCTAAGAAAACAGACCACATTAGCAAAACAAAAGAGGTTCGGGTCTAACATTTAAGGGAAGCGCTCTACTATCTGAGGTAATTCCCCTGCTGCTGCAATGTTGGCAGAGAAGGTCCAGTCACAGAACTATTTTGGTTCCTTTGCTGGAGTACGTCAAAGTGACACTGTCTCTGCCTTGCTGAGTGCAGACATAAAGCAGTCCCTGGTGGTCTAGTGGCTAGGATTCGGCGCTCTCACCGCCGCGGCCCGGGTTCGATTCCCGGTCAGGGAATTGACATTTGGGTAGGTTTTTACTGGAGCTAGGATTTGTCTTCGGCCTCAGTCGAATGGTTGGGGTCATCTTGAAGCACAAACCGTTGTCATCCTGAAGCGACTGACAACAGAAATATAAACAAAACATGGACACACAATGGACAACACAATAAGACAAGGTCCTCGACTGAGAATGCTGTCAGGACTGGGTTTAGGGTGAGACAGAGCATTTGTCGGATGCTCAGGGATAGATCCTTGTTAGAATAAAATGTAGATAGAATGAATATAGCATCAGTTATCACCCTTATATCCATTTGCTTAGACAATAGAAAGAGTGTTTGAATGTGCTGAAGAAGAAATGTTCCTGTGACCCTGATCAGAGACCCCCAGCAACCCCCAGGTCCTGGAGGTGCCTGGATGCGCCAACCGCAACCCTGCAGATGTTCACGTTAATCCTGCAAGAACGTGTCAAGATAAGAACTCATAAAACAATAAAAGTAATTCCTCTCACATATACACACACATACACATAGAGAAACAAATACAGCTCGTGCAACTGCCACCCCTAGAGTTGCATGACCATGTAGTAGGGACCCCCGAAAGAGAATAAATAAAGAGGAGTTTGAACTCAGTGGAGCGGCATGTCACTGGGTATGTGGTTTCACTCTCATCGCTGCGAGTAACTTTGAATATTGTTGTCTGTCTCTTCTGTATTTCTGCATTTAAGTGTTTTTACAAGTGTCACAGGAGTTTGAACCTGACAACCCACTGACTCACAACGACCTTGCACATCTACACGTGTCAGGGTTCAACATATTGGCCTCTCATGTTACATGGTGTGACTAGGGACGTGGAGTCAGTACTTCAGTCTCCGCATTGAACGTCTGCAGCAACTGCCCTAAGCCACTTGCTGCCGCTGCCTTAGCTCAGAATGAAGTCACAAGAGTGCCATACAGACTGACTCCTTGAGATAACCAGAGTCCTGTCTCTGAATTTGGACACAGGTCAAGTGGCTGGGCTTGTTGTGGGCGACCTGATGAGACCACCACTCAGCATGTGACATGTGCGAGAGACTAGTCCGGGCGGGACCGGTGCAACTCATACTTACCTGCCAGGGGAGATACCATGATCAAGAAGGTGGTTCACCCAGGGCGAGGCTCAGCCATTGCACATGGGTTGAGCTGACCTCTGCGAATTCCCCAAATGCGGGAATCTCGACTGCATAATTTGTGGTAGTGGGGGACTGCGTTCGCGCTCCCCCCTTATCCCGTGTTTAAAACAAGAGGCAGGTGCAGCACCGCGCCGAGCTCCTTGGCTTGCGAGTGCAGCCAGACCGAGCAAGAAACGACCAGCCCAGCACTACCAATGCTTGCTGGAAAGGTCTGCCCGTGCACGGGAGACAACCAACCAGCCGTGAGGCCGATCTGCTCTCAGTCAGGAAACCTCAATGAGAAACGGCAACAAGACAGAGAAAGGGGCATCGGCAACCATTTCGATTGATCTGAGTCTAAAGTTCAAGGTTTGCTCGCAGGCAAATTTGAAGCAGCGAGAATGAGCAATCCGCACCTCTGAGTAGGAGTTCATGGTTCTCACCTAAAAAAGGATAGCTTATAGTCGTAATCGTGTTGTTGTTTGTATTCTGTGTTTTGTCTGAGTCACGGCTGGTGTGTGTTGCTTTTTGTTGTTTTCTTGCCTGAAAGGACTTCTCGCTCAGCCAAAGCAAAGCCAGGTAAAAACGTAATCATTTGTCCCTTTGTTGGAATAGTTGCATCTTGTGCCTGTAGTGACACTGCCTGCAGAGATGGTTATTTCACCACCACCACCTGCTCATACCCCGTTGGAGCAGCAGCAACCACCTCCTGTGCCAAAAAACTCAAACAAAAACCATGTCTGTGCTGTGGCCAACCAAAATCAAAACATCAAATGGATGGGACATCAACCACGACGTTCATCAACAAGGCCCTGTCAGATAATCTTATTGCTGCAGAAGGTCTGACAGACCCTAAGATGCCATTTAAAGATTTCAGTCAAACAGACTTCTTCCAGCGAGAGGTGGATGAGACAAGAAAGAGGGTGGAGGAAAAACAGCAGAAGAAGAGAAAGAGGGAGGAATCTCCTCCACCCCCTGTCCGAAAGTGCCTCTGCAGGATGCAGCTGAAGCAGGGCCGGAAAAGCCCCCGCATCCACACTGGCTTCAGAGAAGTACATCTACTGTCCTGCCAAAGTGTTCTCCATCTATAGAGAGCACAGGATGGAAAAAGAGATGAGCTGGAGGGAGTTCCAGGCCTCTCCTTTCTATGAAAAGGAGAAACAAAGGCGGCAAAATAAGTGAACAATGTGCATATTCATTATTCATAACTGCTTACATGTAGATTTTTTTATTATTATTGAGAGGGTTCTTGAGTGTGGCAACCTGATAAATAAATATTCTTTGTGACATTGCATTGATTTTGTATTTTATTTCAAGCACTGGTATCAATATAAGCCTGATAGGAATAATTTGTAATTATATAGGGATTAATTGGAAAAAAATAATATTGTGGAGAAGAAAACTGTGACTTGACTGCTGGCTTAGACGGGATTCAAATACCTGACTTCATTTCTCCAAAGTCTCTCTGCTTGTCTGACATCTGTCTCGCATCCTGATTGGCTGGCAGCAAATGTCAACAACACAAGCGCGGCCAATTGCACAGAGACTACATCAGCATCAATGCAGTAAGGTTTCAATAAGTTTCTACTTCTGACAGAAATGTGCAAATACTCAAGTGCTGTCCACCTTAACTGTCAGGTGGTCCGTTCTCTTACTTTTCAGGTGTCATTCTGAGTCCTGCCCTTTCGCAGGAAAAAGAGCCTTTGTACTTTTTCACATGAACTCTAAAGAAAGGTACAAGCTGAGATACACTGCATTGGCTGAGAATTGGACCCAGGGCTCCCGCTTGGCAAGCGAGAACTCTACCACTGAACCAACAATGCCACATGTCGGAGAAAAGTGGCTGAGCCTATGCAAAGTGGCACTGAATGACAAAACATCACAATGTCATACTCTTTGGATTTAGCTCCTTCTGGCGTAATGGGATCCACAACAATCATGTCAGGTTTGGATGCACCGTAGACTCGTTTTTGAAGGGCAAGTGACAAAAAGAGGTACGTGGATCAAAATTCAGCTGCCAAAGTTTCACGGACCAAGCACCCAGGTACGGCTGGGATTTGAACCCAGGATGTCCTGTTTATTAGACAGGCACTTTCACCAGCTAAGCCATAGTGCCAGCTGAGCATGTCAACCTGGCAATGCTGCCTTTACTCTTCTAGACAGTAACTGCTTGCAACGTTGAGACGACGCCATTTGTCGTGTGTCATTCGGTCAGCAGGTGGGGAATCCCGTATATATTTGGCACCGATACAAAGGGTTTACCTATTGGGAAGAATGCAAGGGCTCTCCAAAAGAGTCCAACACAAGTGTCATACGAGGGTCTGGAAATGGTCCCTGGGACTGACACAAATAACTAGGCTGTTAATCTGGACTAACATAACATAATACCCACATCGGAAACAAAACGCAGAGTGTGTGAATGCCTTTTAAAAAGGCCTCTGGAGGGTCAGGGTGGCCGAGTGGTCGAAGGCACTGCCTTCAGGGTGCAGTCTCGAATGAGGCGTGGGTTCGAATCCCACTCCTGACAGCTTCTTGCATCTTGAAGTGGCGTCACCCTTCATTCCAGAGTGGCCGAGGCTGTTACTCCTGGGCAGTAAACCAGGGGTGCTTTTCAAAATGTCTGCTGCTGAAAAGTGTGCAAAGAAGACCTGTTGTATCCCGGGGTCTTGCATTTCTCCTGAAAACAGGCTTTGTATCTCAAAATGACCTCTGATAAAAAAGTATGGAAATACCAGTAGAGGACTGCTGGAATTGGAACCAATGAGCCCCTCTTTGCTAGACATGTAATTTGACCAACTAAAGCATCGTGCCTGTGAAGCATGCAAACTTGACTTGAATGGTGCCTTTAGTAGAAAAGGAAATCCTGTGCATCTGGCACGGACACAAAAACAGCTCACCAATGGGGAAACATGTTCCTACAAGGGAGGGAGACCAAAGTGTCAATTGTCACCAGTGAAACACCCTCGAGAGGTAAACAAAACAGCATGTCAAAGCAGAGCGTCAACAATCCTCTCAGTCACCAAGACTGCAAGGAGCAGATCAATGGGGGCAGTGGACCCCATTATCCTCTACCCAAAATTTAGACCACGAGTGCAGAGAATGCGGACCGTGAAGGAACAACAAAAGCCCCCGTCGACAACACCCTGCCCCTCATAACCCCCCGGCCCCATAACCAACAGCGCAGAACCCAGTGAACTGCGAAACACCCCCATCAAGGCAACCAACCGACCAGGTAAAGGTAAAGAAAACAGCATGGCACGGAGAATGCGGTCTGTTAAGGATGAGTTAGTCGATTTTAGCTGGAAACATTTGATGCAATGGTGTCCTGTGGTCGATTAGCTCAGTTGATCAGAGCGTGGTGCTAATAAAGCCACGGTCATGGGTTCACCCCCGTACTGACCACTCTTCTTTATCTGCTCCAGGAACAACAAAAGCCCACGGCAAAAACCCATCGGGCCCCATAACCAACAGCGCACAACCCAATCAACTGCGAAACACCCCCATCAAGGCCGCTAACTGACCGGGGAAAGGTCAAGAAAACAGCATGGCAAAGCAGAGCGGTGGCAAACCTCTCGCGCACCGTGACTGCATGAAGCAGATCAATGGGGGCGGCCACCCCATTGTCCTCTACCCAAAATTTAGACCCCGAGTGCAAAGAACGTAGACCGTGAAGGAACAACAAAAGCCCACGTCGACAACACCCCGCCCTCATAACCAACAGGGCCCCGTTTCACAAAGCAGCTTAAGTGAAAACTCGGAGTATGTTAACCCTGAAATGAGGGAAACTCTGAGTTTTCCGTTTCAAAAAGGGAGGTAAGTCAAACCAGAGACAGAGGAGTAACTCCAGCCTGTTTCACAGAGAGAGGTAACTTAACCTCGGTGTCAGTTACTATGGCAACAGACTCTGTGAACATAACCTGGTCGGGACCAGGTTTTCTTCAATGAACCTCGAGTTTCTTTCTGTCTCCGCCCTCTTACGCTACACACGGTGTGATTCATTCATTGCCGTGCGTGTTTAAAGCCAGTTTGGATCACCATCACCAACAGCAGTAAAATAAACAGAAAGACAAAAAAATTTGTATTTGGTCTTCTTTATTTCCTACAAATAAGAAAAAAAAATGGTTTCTTACTTTTTAATTGTTACAATCATCAACACAATTCACCTATGACCATGCACCCACCTCTAACTTGTGTTTTAATAATTCAATTTCCAGATCCGTTTTAGTTATCTGGCGGTCCAGCAGCACCATTTCGTTTTCTGTTTTTTGTACTGTTTTTAATAAATGCACTTTGTAGATTTCTTTTAGTGGTAGCTGGGAACACATAAGGATGACATTATACAGTTGCACATGAATTCCACTGAATTAACCTCTGGAATTTACTGAATATCTCACTGTGTCAATCTGTGCTGTGGAGGTTGAGGGACCCTCTTCCTGCTGCCCAGCCATGCTCTGTTAAAATGGATAAGAATCCGTTAATACTTCAGTGTAGGCTAAAAGTCACTATAATCCACAAAAGCATGTAAAGACATGTGAATGGAGAGGAAATCAGTAACATCAAGATTTTACCTCTGTAGGCCTCTCGGGCTCCCTCTCAGACACCACAGAGAAGGCAGCAGACATTGTGGTCCCATCATCTTCATCATCCTGTTTAGAGTGTTGTGTTTCACTATGCTATACTTTAAATATGGCATAATCTCTGGACTATTGGCTACTTACAGTTAAAGTGGCACATGGATCCACTAGACCAAGTACGCCTTCAGAATCTGTTGAGACAAAAGAAAAACACATGAAAGGGAAATTAACATTGAAATATAGGCCCCAAAAAAGTTTGAGGCCTAGGCCTATTACATCTTATCAAGGCTGGTGGCTCCTGTGTAATCATGTCCGAGGATGAGGTTCCTCCAGGGATCCCCTCTGCGACTGGCCTCCCGACAGTCTGACTCATGGCCTGCTCCTCTGCCTCGGTCAGACGTGGTGGGGGTGGTCCTCCGCCAGTTTTGCGGGCAGATGCCCGCTTTCTGTTGGCTGAGTAGAAGTTAGATGTTGCTTTTCATATGTCTGATTTAACTGTATACAGGTGAGGACATTTATGTGTGTGAAAACAATATTATGTTGGAGTTAATGCACACTGAAACAGCCGCTGAATGATATTTAGTGGTAAACATGATTAAAAAGAGGCACCCTGACTGTTATGCTGAGGGCTTACCTGTTTGAACAATGTTTTTATATTTCATCTTCAGCTGCTTCCACGTTCTTTTTTCGCCGGTGGGATTACATCTAAGTGACATAAATTGTAGCTATAACACCATTCTACTTGTTTGCATCTGTAGCCTAATATTATTGTGATTACATAAATGTATATAATAAATTTAAACTTACGCATTGACTCGAGCAGTAATCTTCTCCCACGCCGACTCGCGTTCTTTCGCTGCTGCAGCCGTGTTGCTTTCAAATTCGCCGTATGACCGCATTAATATATCCAGTTCCAGAGGACTGAAATATGACGATCTTTTCTTATCACTCGTTGCCATGGTGAATCGAGGGAACGGGGCTCCATTGATCAGGGCTTTTTAAAGTCGTGGTGCACGCGCTTAACTCAGAGTGAACAAACTCTGTGTTGATTGAACCAATTGAAATCACCTGTTCTGAAACCCGTAACTCAGAGTTTCCTGTCTCAGAGTAGATCAACTCAGAGTTCAGGGTTAGACTCCAGAGTTGGTTGAACCTGCTTCGTGAAACGGGGCCCAGAACACCAGGAAAACCTATCCAAGGGTCAATGTACGTCAGGTTGAAAGCGTCGAACCAGGGTGAGGTTGACACACCTTGTCTGGTCCTCAGGGCGTCCGTGGCATGAGGTGAGACCCTACGGAAGTAGCACTATGCACTAGGCGCTCCGCATCAATTGACAATACTGTTATTGGAGGAAGGAAAGAAATCAGGGCACAAACACCAGTCATGTTCTCGGTCGGTAACCTATCACTCACGTCGGGTCCACCGCACCACTACCAGAGGTCAGCCCTGAGGAGCGACCAGAAGAAGGCATCCACCAGTAAGGTAGAATTACACTAAGAGGTATTAATGCCGGGTTGTACAAATCGAGAACCTGTGGACATAAATTTACCGTTCGCCACTGTGCTGCTGAATATAAGCTTACCTTTGACATCTGTAACCTCGGGGTGCGCGAATGGCCTACAATTAGCCAATAAAACAAAGGATTCCTTGTAGAATTTAGGCAATCAATCCCGCTACCTCTCACATGCAAAGCAAGCGCTATACCATTTGAGCTAATTCCCCTGCTTTTCCTGAATTGGCAGAGAAGGTCCAGTCTCAGAACTATATTGGTTCTTGAATTAACTCAGAGCAAATGACTACTGGATCGTGGGAGGGAGCAAAGCAGTGGCTCAACATATTTGACAGTGCATCCCATGCCGGAAAGCTCGATGAGCCACAGAGGAACAAAAGATGGCTGACTTACCTCAAGACCACATTGAGCCTTCTCCACCAATTACCTATGGTGGCATGGATTGTTTTGGCCCCTTTCACACAAAACAAGGGCGTAAAGAACAAAAACAGTACAGTCTACTATTCACTTGTCTATGTTCTGGAGGTGTTCACATAGAGATGCTGGAGGACTTGACCACTGACTCATTCATCAATGCCCCAAGATGCTTCATTGCCATCAGAGGTGCTGTTTGGCACATCCGATCAGATCAGGGAACATACTTAGTTTGAACTAAAAATGAAATGGAAAAGTCTCTAAAGGAAATAAACACAGAAAGAGTAACAGAATACCTGGCAGACAAGCAATGCAACTTTGTCATAAATGCAAGCCATATGGGAGGTGTTTGGGAGCGCCAGATCAGAACCATCAAAAGCGTGCTCATTTCAGTCCCAGCAAACAGTGCTGGCAGGTTGAGTGACAGTTCCTTGAGAACCTTTCTTTAGGAAGCCATGTCTGTTGAGAATAATCACCCTCTTACTGTGGACAATGTAAACAACCCATGTGTCTGGAACCACTGACACCTAACCACCTGATTACCATGTAGTCATTTATTCCCATGCCACCACGTGTTTCCAAAATGGCACTGCTGTCAAGTCAAACCCTTGTCCAAAATAATTTAGATAAGGCAGACAGGAAAAAAATAAATAAAAAGATAAATAAAAATAAAAAATACTTTTCATGGCCCTCATTAAGGGAATAATAAATTTTCGTTGCAATTAGCACCTTATTTTACTAAATTAAACACGGGAGATCAGGTGGGGAACATCTAAACCGGAAGTGGGAATCAGTTTTAAGCACACCTGGGCGTCTGCATTAGGGCACTTCCTTTCTCAGCAGGTAAGGCTGCAGACAAGTGGTATCGAGAAGGTAGTCAGAACTGCACCCCAAACCTTGCGCAAACTGGAGCTATACAACACTGAAGAGGCAGCCGGTAAGAAATTCCTTTTAATATTAGCGCTGTGGTTTAACGCACCCGTGCCACGTAAGGCACGGCTTTTTTTTGGATGTGATGGCCGCTGGTGACGCGCGCCTCACTTTAGTTATTGGTACTAGATTAAAAGTATTAACACGGTGCAATTAGTTAGAAAGTGGGGTCTGGAACACCGTCGATCGCCTGTGTCGCGTAGGTGCACACGGCGGCTCGCGGTGGTTCATTTAATTGGCACCAATTGAGCTGATCAGCGAGCTTTGGGCATCGAAGGAACGCGCTATGCTCATTTCTTTTCAGTGGGCCTATATTATTTAGAGCTTTTATAATAATAATTTTAGTTACGTGGCAAGATGGGGGCAATGCAAATGGTTTAATAAATAGATCAAATAAAATAACGAAATAATGAAGTAAAGAATAAGTTAATAAATGCAGGTTAAGGGGACAAAATTATTCCAACCGTTGTTAAACTGTTTAATGGTTAATATACTGCTGAACATGATTTATATCTTATATAAATACTTGCATATGTATATTATTGAGCATATTATATATATTTAGAAATATGTATATTGTGTATACTTATACTTTCCCCTTTTTTTTTGTTGAAGGTTTTCACCTATGCACTATGTGCTACACTGCTGTGCTACACTACGCTGTGCTGTGCTGTGCTGTGCTGTACATTGTCACAACAAGACTTGTGCCTCACCAAATAAAACCCAAAAACAGCGAAAGCATCGAGTGAATCCAGTCTTTCCTCAGTGTGGCTACTCAGACCCCCTTTTTCAAGTTCAGGGGATGCGCAAGGCAAGAAGGAACTTGACAGCTGCGGACGGCTGCCTTGGTGTGTTGGTCCTCCAGCACCTGGACTCCGCAGGAACCTATGCTAGGATCCTGTTTGTGGACTTCAGCTCCGCCTTCAACACCATCCTCCCAACTCTGCTCCAGGAGAAGTTCTCCCAGCTGAGCGTGCCTGACTCCACCTGCAGGTGGATTACAGACTTCCTGTCTGACAGGAAACAGTGCGTGAAGCTGGGGAAACACATCTCAGATACAAAAACCGTCAGCACCTGATCCCCCCAGGGCTGCGTTCTTTCTCCTCTGCTCTTCTCCCTGTACACAAACAGTTGCACCTCCAGTCACCAGTCTGTCAAGCTCCCAAAGTCTGCGGACGACACCACTCTCATCGGACTCATCTCTGACGGCGACAAGTTTGCCTACAGGTGAGAGGTTGACCATCTGGTGACTTGGTGCAACCTGAACAACCTGGAGCTCAACGCCTTAAAAACAGTGGAGATGGTTGTGGACAACAGGAAGAACTCAGCCTCTCCTGTCCCCATCACCCTCTGTGACTCTACGATTGACATTGTGGAGTCCTTCCGCATCCTGGGTACCATCATCTCCCAGGACCTCCAGTGGGAGCCGAACATCAGCTCCCTCATCAAGAAGGCACAGCAGAGGATGTACTTCCTACGTTCCTATGGCAGCTGAAGAAATTCTTCCTGCCAAAGACAATGTTGGTGCACTTCTACAGCTCCATCATTGAGTCCATCCTCATCTCCTGCAATCTCCCGTCCCTCCAGGATCTGTACGCCTCCAGGACCCTAAGGCGTGCAGAAAAGGATTGTGGCCGATCCTTCTCAACCCGGACACAGTCTCTTTGAGAGGAGGCTGCGGTCCATCAGGACCGAAACCTCACGCCACAAGAACAGTTTCTTCCCGTCTGCTGTCAGCCTCATCAACAAGTCCCGGAACCCCCCCCCCCCCCCCCGACACTGTTCACACCCCACCTCTGCCTCATCCTGCCACTTTGACACTCTATATGCGTTAAATTAACGCTCAGTTTGGACTCTTAGGAAAAACAATCAGACTGCAGTTCCGGAACAACAAACAAAAACAGACCGTGTACATATATTTATACTGTATACTGTATATTTTGTATTTTCACTTTTTAATAGATGTGTCTGCACCTACTTCACCAAAACAAATCCCCAGTCGAGGTCAGCAGGCCCCGTCTCCACTGTAAACAGTGTGGACTGGGCAATGCTTCCCTTTTCGGAGGGTCCGGACGGTTTGCCAGAACCCCTTCGAGGCCGACCAAAAGTCGTGCTCCATGGCCTCACCGAATTCTTCCCACACCCGAGTTTTTGCCTCGACAACCGCCGAAGCCGCGAACCGTTTGGCCTGACAGTACCTGTCAGCTGCTTCCGGAGTCCCACAAGCCATCAACGCTCGATAGGACTCCTTCTTCAGCTTGATGGCGGCCCTGACCTCTGGTGTCCACCATCGGGTTCGGGGCCTGCCGCCACGACTGGCACCAACCGCCTTGCGGCCGCAGCTCCGGTCAGCCGCCTCAGCAATGGAGGCACGGAATATGGCCCATTCGGACTCAATATCCCGGTCCTCCCCCGGGATGCAGGCGAAGCTCTGCCAGAGGTGAGAGTTGAAGACTCGACGAACGGGAGACTCTGCCAGACGTTCCCAGCACACCCTCACTACTCGTTTGGGTCTACCAGGTCTGTCCAGCATCCTCCCTCGCCATCTAATCCAACTCATCACCAGGTGGTGATCAGTTGACAGCTCAGCCCCTCTCTTCACCCGCCTGTCCAGAACATGCGGACGCAGGTCTGATGACACGACTGCAAAGTCGATCATAGACCTGCAGCCAAGGGTGTCCTGGTGCCAAGTGCACTTATGGACATCCCAGAATTTCTAGGCGCAGCTAAGGTGTTGAGGGAATCTGTTTCAGGGGCCTTAGAATCTCATCTCTGTTATTTGCAGATGATGTGGTTCTTATGGCCTCTACGGGCTGTGACCTTCAGCGCTTACTGGGACGGTTTGCATCTGAGTGCGAAGCGTCTGGGATGAGACTCAGTACCTCCAAATCAGAGGCCGTGGTTCTCAGTCGTAAAAGGGTGGAGTGCTCCCTCCGGGTTGGGAATGAGGTCCTACCCCAGGTGGAGGAGTTTAGGTATCTTAGGTATGGTCACGAGTGAGGGAAAGTGGGAGCGTGAGGTCGACAGACGGTCGACAGACGGATCAGCGCAGCCTCGGCAGTAATGCGGTCGCTGTAACGGACCGTCGTGGTTAAAAAAGCTTTCAATTTACCGGTCGATCTATGTTCCCACCCTCACCTATGGTCATGAGCTTTGGGTCATGACCGAAAGAATGACATCTCGGATACAGGCGGCTGAAATGAGTTTCCTCCGTAGGGTAGCTGGACTCACCCTAAGAGATAGGGTGAGGAGCTCAGTCATCCGGGAGGGCTCAGAGTAGAGCCGCTTCTCCTTCACATCGAGAGGAGTCAGTTGAGGTGGCTCGGGCATCTAGTCCGGATGCCTCACGGACGCCTCCCTGGTGAGGTGTTCCGGGCATACCCAGCCGGGAAAAGGCCCCGGGGCAGACCTAGGACACGCTGGAGGGATTATGTCTCACAGCTGGCCTGGGAACACCTTGGTGTCCTCCCGGTGGAGATGGAGGAGGTGGCCGGGGACCGGGAAATCTAGGCTTCCCTACTAAGACTGCTGCCCCCCGCGACCTGGACCTGGATAAGCGGAGGAAAATGGATGGACGGATGGATGGATGGATGGACTTGTATACTAAAATGAGATGGAGATAATTGCAATATTTGCCGGAATAGTTCTGGAACAAATGGTGGAAGGAGTATCTGACCAACACTGCTCTGAGACAAAGATGGCATACGCCAAGAAGAAACATGCAAGTTGGAGATGTGGTGATCGTCAAAGAGGAGGAGGTTCCCCGAAACGAATGGAAACTGGCTGGGATTTTTCAAGTCCATAAGAGTGACAATGGACTTGTGAGGACAGTTACGGTGTTTCACGATGCTTCAATGTCCCGCAATGGCGTGTGAATGCACTCAAGAGCAATAAATGCATCGAGAACAGCAGTAAAGGAAGCGTGAACTCTTTACTGGACCAGGTCAGCTAAGTAACAAAGACCATACATCTGCAAGCTCTTCAAAGGACACGTAAAGAGTACAGCCATAGCAGAGGATGGTTTCGATCCGTCGACCTCTGGGTTATGGGCCCAGCACGCTACCACTGCGCCACTCTGCTGCTGACATCTGTACAAGTACCCAGCTTTGTGCGGCTCCTTTTGAGTGTCCTCTGTTGTCAGTGAACCTCACAAGGTCACAGTTTTTTTTCCTGATCAGGGCACCGTTTTAGGTTGGGTGGATGAGTGATCGAAAGCGCCAGATTAAGGTTCCTTAAGCTCAGGAGGCACTGGTTGAAATCCCACGGCTGGCATTTTCCTGGTCAGCTCCATTATCCACGACTGGAATGATTTGGCAGCAAAAGACTGTCAGATTGTACAAGACACCTGAACACCTTGAGAAGAAGATTAAGAGAGGTTTTGTTCTAATGAGAAGGTTTGTTTGTTGACATTGTGACATACAAAAGAGGAACTCCCCGTCGGGGAATCGAACCCCAGTCTCCCGCGAGCAGGCCTTTTTCTGCTTAACCTGGCCTTTTTGATCAAATCCACAGCTGACCGAGTTTCTCGGGGAACACAAGAAGCGAGAGGTTCAGTCATCACTGGGAACTTTGAAAGTGTAGTCACCTTAAGTAAGGTCTGCTTTGGTGAACTTCAGAGGCATCATGACCAGTCTGCATCAAAACATTATCAGGTTTCTGGCATTGATTCTTAATTCAGTTGCCATCCCTGATCGATGGTAATGGTAATGGTAATCATGCCCGCGTGGCAGGCGAGGCTCTTTACTTGTCTGACGTCTGTGTCGCATCCTGATTGGCTGGCAGCAAATGTCAACAAACTGCAAAGTGGCGCTGAATGACAAAACATCACAATCACAACACACACACGGGATGCCAGGGGAGGCCGAGTACTAACAGAGCTGAGCGAGAGGGCATAAGAAAAAAATTTGTGACCTTGTGGTGGTTACCCGACAGCACCAAGGATATGGTGCACGTCTGATGCGTAATGCATGCCAGGTGATGTTCATCTGGCGAGCGGACATTCTTGTGGGGGACAAGCTCAACAGTAGGAATGTTGAGAGAACTGACGAGTCCGCTATCAATGAAGTTCTCGTCCGCCCCAGAGTCAATTAATGCTGTGGTAGGAGAAGCTTGCCCCGCCCAGGATATCGTAGCTTCCACCTGAAGTCGGCCCACCAAAGCGGATGACGCAGCCGGTGTGGTTGGAGCGGGCAGTGCCAGCAGCTGGGGAATATCCCTGGTGGAGGAAGAGCGTTGGCGTGCTGGGCGAACTGGACAGCGGGAAATTGTGTGTAGGACTCCCACAGTACAGGCACAGCCACCGGCGTGGACGGTGACTCCTCTCCGCTGACGAAAGGCGACTGGCTCCCAGTTGCATGGGGACAACACTCCCGACGTCATCAGACGGCGCTCCACTGCTGGAGCAGGGAGGGAGGAGTGGTGCCGGAAGAGCCCCAGGAGGAGGGATTTGGAGCCGACGTGTGGGTCGGAGAGGCTCCGCCCTCTGCTGTGTGCTGCGCTCCCGCAGCCGGTTGTCGAGTCGATTGGATAGCGACAGAGAGCGGCTGGAATGACAAGGCGCTGCGGAGCGCATATCGGGCGAGTGTTAGAATAAAATGTAGATAGAGGTATTATTTTGTTAGTTATCACCCTTATATCCATTTGCTTAGACAATAGAAAGTGTTTGAATGTGCTGAAGAAGGAATATTCCCGTGACCCTAATCAGAGACCCTCAGCGACCCCCAGGTCCTGGAGGTGCTTGGATGCACCAACAGCGACTCTGCAGATGCTCATGTTAATCCTGCAAGAATGTGTTAAGATAAGAACTCATAAAACATTAAAAGTAATTGCTCTCACCTACACACACACATAGACAAACAAATACAGCTCGTGCAACTGCCTTCCCCCCCCCCCCCCCCCCCCTTAGAGTTGCACGACCATGTAGTAGGGACCCCCGAAAGAGAATAAAAGAAGAGGAGTGTGAACTGCATATTCAGAGTGGAGCGGCATGTCACTGGGTATGTGGTTTCACTCTCCTCTCCTGTCTCTTCTGTATTTCTGTATTTAAGTGTTTTTACAAGTGTCACAGGAGTTTGAACCTGACACTTACTCTACAAATCAGTGGTAACCGTGGATGAGGTCCCCAAACGACGCCAATGTCTGTGACAGCTGATGTTAAGGATCAGCTGATCAGAAGATACTTGGTTTGTGTGCGGGGCCACAAGTCTTTCCAGTTCCAGTTAAAAGCCAGGCTCCTCATGTAGTTTCCATAAAGTACCAAGGGATTGTCCTGTTGCCCTCGTATATTGAGGGCAAAAAGGAGGCGTTTGCAAGTGGACCTCAGACCTGGTCACCTGAACAGGGACTTGAATCCCGGACACTCAGATCAAACGTTTCATGTTCAGGTGACCGGCTCAACCTTTGTCTTGTCTGACCACAAACTTTTTTTGTCCAGAAGATATTTGGATTGTCCATGCGGGTAGGTTAAGACCTCAGTCCATCTTGGGGGTGGACATTTCGGGACTGGGGCCTCTTCATCTCTGCAAGCCCTCGGTGGAATTGTCGGGGTCACCTTGATGCGCTACTTGAGAACAATAAATCACGTACTGGGTTTCTTCACTATTCCATGATAAGAGACCAATCTAGAGAACGCGGCCAGGATTAGGTTTGGTGTATTTGTCTGACGCTGAGGGATAGATCCTGGACTCATTTCCGATCCCACATCTCTTTTACAAAATACAAAGGATTCCTTGGAGAATGCAGGTATCGACTCTGCTACTTCTCGCATGCTAAGCAAGCACTTTACCATTTGAGGTAATTCCCCTGGTTTGGGGTATTTGTCGGATGCTAAGGGGTAGATCCAATCCCAACATCTCTTCTACAAAAGGCAAAGAGCTCCTTGGAGACTGCGGGCATTGATCCCACAACAAGACAAGACAAGGTGCTAGAGGGGAGAATGCAGTTAGGACTGGGTTTAGGTTAGGACTGGGTTTAGGGTGATACCGATGGCTGTGTTTGGCCTAGATATCAGGATCGGGGCCCGGATTAGTATTCGCTACTTGGGAACATTTCATCAAAAAAACAAATGAGTTCATGGAGAATGCGGGCATTGATCCCGCTACCTCTCACATGCTAAGCGAGCGCTCTACCATTTGAGCTAATTCCCCTGCGGATGCAGCGTTGGCAGAGACGGTCCAGTCTCAGAACTATTTTGGTTCCTTTGCTGGAGTACGTCAAAGCGACACAGTCTCTACCTATCAGAGTGCAGCCATGATGCAGTCCCTGGTGGTCTAGTGGCTGGGACTTGGTGCTTTCACCGCCGCGGCCGTTGTTCGATTCCCGGTCAGGGAACTGACATTTGGTTAGGTTTTGAGTGGAGATAGGATTTGTCTTAGTCCTCGTTTTTTTCCTGATCAGGGCACCGTTTTGGGTTGTGTGGATGAGTGGTCTAAAGAACCAGATTAAGGCTCCTTTCGCTCAGGAGCCACTGGTTGAAATCCCACAGCTGTCATTTTCCTGGTCAGGTCCATTATCCACGACTGGAATGATTTGGTAGCAAAGGACTGTCAGATTGTACAACACAGCTGAGCACTTGGAGAAGAAGATGAATAGAGGTCTTGTTCTCCCGGACTGGTTGTTGCAACCGCAACCCTGCTCAAGGTTCAACGTGACATACAAAAAAGGAACTCCCCGTCTGGGAATCAAACCGCGCAATCTTCCATGTGACAGGCGGAGATACTGGCCACTATACTAACAAGGACTGCTGCTGAGTCGATGTTGTGTCGATTGGCCAAAGCGGGATTCAGAACAGGCTTGTGGCCCATGACCGTTTTTATGGTAGCTGGAGACTTCAACCAGTGAAATCCTTCCCATTTTCTGTAGCTCTTATCCTCATCAACGGACTGTATTCCCCACCCGTTACCAGCATGGGGACATTCCAACCCAAGATGAGAACACACTGGACCAGGTACACAGCAACATACGTGGCACAGACACAGCTTCACCCTGCCCCCACTTTTACCCACGACTGAAAAAGCAGAACACCACCGAAGAAGCTGAAATACTCACTTTGGAGAACGTTAGACTG
Source organism: Doryrhamphus excisus (assembly GCF_030265055.1). Taxonomy (NCBI): domain Eukaryota; kingdom Metazoa; phylum Chordata; class Actinopteri; order Syngnathiformes; family Syngnathidae; genus Doryrhamphus; species Doryrhamphus excisus. The sequence continues at coordinate 27,786,967 of NC_080469.1, read as the reverse complement.
AAGTTCTAAAGGTCCCTGGTTCAAGCCCGGTTTTCAGAACATTCATTCATTTTCTACCGCTTTTTCCTCACGAGGGTCGCGGGGGGTGCTGGAGCCCATCCCAGCTGTCCCCGGGCGAGAGGCGGGGCACACCCCGGACTGGTCGCCAGCCAATCACAGGGTTTTCAGAACAATCCCTATTTATTTTGTGACTTGGCAAATAGTTTGAAAATGCTTATTGGCTGGCTGAAAGGACCTTAACTTCATTCTTCAAAAGGCCAGACATCCAGCCATCCAGACAAGGTTAGAGGAGGTTACTAGCCTATTTACAAACCATTGACTCCAAGGGCACAAGTTGAGATATCAAAGTGACCCCGAGGGTGGCTTAGGTGTTTCTTTCAAGCCGCGATTGTGATGTCTTGTTTTGTTGAAGAAAAGCCCATTATTTCTGGAACAATTTTCCCTACAAAGGAGACATCTTTGTCCATTTGGACAATTGTCAATCTGCCCCCACTTTGGACACATCGTCGTGTTTCATTGTTTGGCAACTACTTTGTGACTTCACCAGTCCCCTTAAAAGCCACTACTTTCAGGTTTCCATAGTGTAGTGGTTATCACGTTTGCCTAACACGCAAAAGGTCCCCAGTTCGAAACTGGGTGGAAACATGGCCTTTCAAGTCCTTCTTTTACAAAAAAGTCAAGGTGACAAATAGGAACAATGACATGTGCTTGATCTCTGAAGGGACTTGAACACTCAGATTTAAAGTCTGATGCCCTACGAAGTGAGCCCCCAGGCCTTTGGTCAAAAGACTTGTTTTTATGTATTTGGAATGAAATGTTTTCAGCATGTTGAACAATTTTCAACAGGAAAGATATCTTACAGATGTATCAATAAAACTGCTAAATCGCCCAACACGGGGCTCGAACCCACGACCATGAGATTAAGAGTCTCAAGCTCTACCCACTGAGCTAATCAGGCCTTTTGCTGCTCTCGATATCATTTTTTGTTCTGTTTTTATTGACATGGCCATCCTGATGTTTGATCAATTCCACAGCTGACCTTTTTTCTCAGGTAACAGAAGGATGGCCGAGCGGTCGAAGGCGCTACATTCAGGTTGCAGTCTCTAATGAGGCGTGGGTTCAAATCCCACTTCAGACAGTGCGGGGCTGCAAGTCTTTCCAGTTCCAGTTAAAAGCCCGGCTCCTCATGAATTTTCCATAAAGTACCGAGGTGTTGTCCTGTTGTCCTTGTATTTTGAGAGCAGAAGGAGGCGTTTGCAAGTGGACCTCAGACCTGGTCACCTGAACAGGGACTTGAATCCCGGACACTCAGATCAAAAGTTTCATGTTCGGGACCAAATGGTCCTTCGAGCCGAATATCTTCCCAGTGACCTGCAAGATTCAGAGGGAGGCAGGGATGTTCTGTGCCTGTTCTGAACCAACAAAGATTGACTTCTTGATGGGTCATCGAGGTCCAAAAGGTTTACTTAACTAGTTTCAGCCCCACATTGGGCGGTGCAGCACTTTTGGTGATACATCGTCAAGATTTCTTTCCTGTGGAAAATTGTGCAACATGCGGAAAACATTTCATTGATGAAGTGGAATCGATGCCTGCATTCTCCAAATGGTATATTGTGTCTTTTTCCTGCTAAAAAAGCATTCTCCATCTCCAACATCGTACCTGATACTTTGATTAATTGCATTCTAATGATGTTTCCTAAAAACACAGGTGGTGTCAAAACTACTGCATTGGTATAGTCCCATGAGGATGGGATTCAAACCCATGCACGCAGAACACAATGGATTAGCAGTCCAGCACCTTAACCTCTCGGTCACCTCATCTCCTGCAGGACCTTTGTTGACATGGTCTTGTTGACTGAAAATGAGTCCCAACATCTGAATTAGTGTTTGGTAATGCAGAAACTGTGGTAGCCTAGTTAGAACCCAACCTTAAACTCCAGGTTATTTTGTTGAATGGCTAGTGGCGCAGTGGATGACGTGTTGCCTACGGGTTAGACAGCTGTAATCATATCGTGGTTCGTACTCATTGTTGTGTCCGCACCAACCCTGGGTCATGGCAGGTGTGTGTTGCTTTTGTTATTGTCTTGTCTAAAAAGTACTTTTCTCTCAACCCAATTGTAGTCTTGGCGAAACAGTGACAATCCAGAAGCTAACCTTAAATGACAGGTCCTTTTGTTGTACGAATAGTGGGGCAGAGGATAACTCATCTAAGAAGATTCAAGTTTCAACTCCTGGCTAGCTAGCAAATCTTTTCAATTAACCAGACTCTAAAGTTCAATTTTTGCTCGCAGACGAATTAGAAGCAACTGGGAGCAGCAATCAGCACCTTCGAGTCAGAGTTTTTGGTTCTTGCCCGGAAAAGGATAACTCTGCTCATGAGGTGCTCGGGTGTGTTGTGCAATCTGACAGTCCTTTGCTGCCAAATCATTCCAGTCGTGGATAATGGACCTGACCAGGAAAATGCCAGCTGTGGGATTTCAACCAGTGCCCACTGAGCAAAAGGAGCCTTCATCTGGTGCTTTAGACCACTCATCCACACAACCTAAAACGGTGCCCTGATCAGGAAAAAACTGTGACCTTGTGAGGTTCGCTGACAAGGAACCGCACAAAGCAGGGTACCTGCACTGTTTACGTGTCCGTTGACCAGGTTGCAGATGGATTGTCTTTGTTCCTTTTGACAATCCACATTTTAACACCCCATTATTGAAAGACGTAACGACCATCAGGAGGAGTGAGGTTTATTGTGAGGACCTTTAGAACTCCAGTCCAACGCTCTCCCAAGTGGGCTATTTTAGCTGCGATGGGGGGGTTCTGCTTTTTCAGTCGGGGCCTAAAGTGGGGGAAGAGTGAAGATGTGTCTGTGCCATGTACTGCCGTCTTCGCCGACATGGCCTCGGTACTGTGGGCGACGAGTTCGCCTCCAGGTGGGAGGTTGACGATCTGGCGACTCTATCTCCAGTCAAAACCTAGCCAAATGTCAATTCCCTGACCGGGAATCGAACCCGGGCCGCAGCGGTGAAAGCGCTGAATCCTAGCCACTAGACCACCAGGGACTGCGTTAGGCTTGCACTCAGAAAGGCAGAGTCTGTGTCGCTTTGACGTAGTCCAGCAAAGGAACCAAAATAGTTATAAGACTGGACCTTCTCTGCCAATGCTGCAACAGCAGGGGAATTAGCTCAAATGGTAGAGCGCTCGCTTTGCATGTGAGAGGGAGCGGGATCAATGCCCGCATTCTCCAAAATCGCTTTTGTTTTTTGTGATTAAATGTTCCCAAGTACCAAACACTAATCCGGGCCCCAATCCCGATATCTAGGCCAAATACAGCCATAGGTATCACCATGTCTTGTCTTGCTGTGGGATCAATGCCCGCAGTCTTCTAGGAGTTCTTTGCCTTTTGTAAAAGCGATGTTACGATCGGAAATGAGTCCAGGATCGATCCACGTGGTAGACCCGCGTCCGATTCCCGGCCAATGCAACAGGGCTGTTTTCATACCTTTCATCGTGAAAAAAAGTGCCAAGACCATTTTCAGGACCAACTGATGACCTCTGAATTCGATCAGAAACGTCACACCTCTCGACTTGAGACTCTCCACGTGAGACTCTCCACCACAAGACTTGATTATCTAATCCAAATTCTGTCAATAGTGGCATTCTCAGCCACAACCTCAATGAGACGCCGTCGAACGCTCGGCCGTACTCACTAGCCTCAGAACAGCAAGACCTTCGATAGCTCAGTTGGAAGAGCGGCGTACTGAAGTGGTTCAAGCTGGCATCCTTATGTAGCTGGTTCAAGTCCGGCTCGAAGGACAATCCCTTTGCTCATGTTATGTCTGCCAGGAAAAAATGGCAATACCGTCTTGTCTGAAGGACCTCCGCTTCCCTGTCGATGGAGTTGGACTTGAGTCTTTGTCACGCAGTCTGAAATTGGCAAACTGAGAAATTCTGATTGAGTGATCAATGCAGTTTGTCTATTTGAATACATTTCATCTCAACTCCTGTTGGAAAAGGACAGCCATTTCCGTGAGAGCACAAGACCCCTGGATTGTACCCAAAAATACTTTGTGCTCATCAAAGAGGAAAGTTGGTGTCCTGGTTTGCAAAGCCTCCATTGTTACGCCAGAAGGTGCCAGTCACAGGCTTCCATGGTGCAATGGTTAGCACTCTGGACTCTGAATCCAGTGATCCAAGTTCAAGTCTTGGTGGAACCTACTTGCCTTGCAGCAATCGAGTGCTTGGACTGTGTCTTCCTTTAACAGTAAGAGTATGATGACTTATTGACTTACTCTACAAATCAGTGGTAACCGTGGATCAGGATGAGGTCCCCAAACGACGCCAATGTCTGTGACAGCTGATGTCAAGGATCAGCTGATCAGAAGATACTTGGTTTGTGTGCGGGGCATCAAGTCTTTCCAGTTCCAGTTAAAAGCCAGGCTCCTCATATAGTTTCCATAGAGTAGCAAGGGATTGTCCTGTTGCCCTCGTATATTGAGGGCAAAAAGGAGGCGTTTGCAAGTGGACCTCAGACCTGGTCACCTGAACAGGGACTTGAATCCCGGACACTCAGATCAAAAGTTTCATGTTCGGGTGACCGGCTCAACCTTTGTCGTGTCTGACCATGAACTCTTTTTGTCCAGAAGATATTTGGATTGTCCATGCGGGTAGTTTAAGACCTCAGTCCATCTTGGAGGTGGACATTTCGGGACCGGGGCCTCTTCATCTCTGCAAGGCCTTGGTGGAATGGTTGGGGTCACCTTGATGCGCTACTTGAGAACAATAAATCACGTACTGGGTTTCTTCACTATTCCATGATAAGAAACCAATCTAGAGAACGCGGCCAAGATTAGGTTTGGGGTATTTGTCTGACGCTGAGGGATAGATCCTGGACTCATTTCCGATCCCACATCTCTTTTACAAAATACAAAGGAGTCCTTGGAGAATGCGGGTATCGACTCTGCTACTTCTCGCATGCTCAGCAAGCACTTTACCATTTGAGGTAATTCCCCTGGTTTGGGGTATTTGTCGGATGCTAAGGGGTAGATCCAATCCCAACATCTCTTCTACAGAGGGCAAAGATCTCCTTGGAGACTGTGGGCATTGATCCCACAACAAGATAAGACAAGGTGCTAGAGGGGAGAATGCAGTTAGGACTGGGTTTAGGGTGATACCTATGGCTGTGTTTGGCCTAGATATCGGGATTGGGGCCCGGATTAGTATTCGCTACTTGGGAACATTTCATCCAAAAAACAAAGGAGTTTATGGAGAATGCAGGCATTGATCCCGCTACCTCTCACATGCTAAGCGAGCGCTCTACCATTTGAGCTAATTCCCCTGCTGTTGCAGCGTTGGCAGAGAAGGTCCAGTCTTAGAACTATTTTGGTTCCTTTGCTGGAGTACGTCAAAGCGACAAAGTCTCTACCTTTCAGAGTGCAGCCATGATGCAGTCCCTGGTTGTCTAGTGGCTGGGACTTGGTGCTCTCACCACCGCGGCCGTTGTTTGATTCCCGGTCAGGGAACTGACATTTGGTTAGGTTTTGAGTGGAGATAGGATTTGTCTTGGTCCTCGGTCGAACGGTTCGGGTCATCTTTCAGCGCTATCTGTGAACTGCTGTCACTGCACATAAAAACAATTCCAAGTCTGCCAATCGAATCCCAGTCTACCTCCTGATGGTCTTTACGTCTTTCATAAATGGGGTGTTAAAATGTGGATTTTCAAAAGGAACAAAGGCAATCCATCTGCAACCTGGTCAACGGACACATAAACAGTGCAGGTACCCTCCTTTGTGTGGCTCCATTTCAGCGTCCTCCGTTGTCAGCGAACCTCACAAGGTCACAGTTTTTTCCTGATCAGGGCACCGTTTTGGGTTGTGTGGATGAGTGGTCTAGAGCACCAGATTAAGGCTCCTTTCGCTCATGAGCCACTGGTTGAAATCCCACAGCTGTCATTTTCCTGGTCAGGTCCAATATCCACGACTGGAATGATTTGGTAGCAAAGGACTGTCAGATTGTACAACACAGCTGAGCACTTGTAGAAGAAGTTGAATAGAGGTCTTGTTCTCCCGGACTGGTTGTTGCAACCGCAACCCTGCTCAAGGTTCAACGTGACATACAGAATAGGAACTCCCCTTCTGGGAATCGAACCGCGCACTCTTCCATGTGACAGGCGGAGATACTGGCCACTATACTAACAAGGAATGCAGCTGAGTCGATGTAGTGTTGATTGGCCAAAGCGGGATTCAGAACAGGCTTGTGGCCCATGACCGTTTTTATGGTAGCTGGAGACTTCAACCAGTGAAATCCTTCCCATTTTCTGTAGCTCTTATCCTCATCAACGGACTGTATTCCCCACTCGTTACCAGCATGGGGACATTCCAACTCAAGATGAGAACACACTGGACCAGGTACACAGCAACATACGTGGCACAGACACAGCTTCACCCTGCCCCCACATTTACCCACGACTGAAAAAGCAGAACACCACCACAGAAGCTGAAATACTCACTTAGGAGAACGTTAGACTGAAGTTCTAAAGGTCCCTGGTTCAAGCCCGGTTTTCAGAACAATCCCTATTTATTTTGTGACTTGGCAAATAGTTTGAAAATGCTTATTGGCTGGCTGAAAGGACCTTAACTTCATTCTTCAAAAGGCCAGACATCCAGCCATCCAGACAAGGTTAGAGGAGGTTACAAGCCTATTTACAAACCATTGAGTCCAAGGGCACAAGTTGAGATATCAAAGTGACCCCAAGGGTGGCTAAGGTGTTTCTTTCAAGCCGCGATTGTGATGTCTTGTTTTGTTGAAGAAAAGCCCATTATTTCTGGAACAATTTTCCTTACAAAGGAGACATCTTTGTCCATTTGGACAATTGTCAATCTGCCCCCACTTTGGACACATCGTCGTGTTTCATTGGTTGGCAACTGCTTTGTGACTTCACCAGTCCCCTTAAAAGCCCTTTCCTTCAGGTTTCCATAGTGTAATGGTTATCACATTTGCCTAACACGCAAACGGTCCCCAGTTCGAAACTGGGTGGAAAGATGGCCTTTCAAGTCCTTCTTTTACAAAAAAAGTCAAGGTGACAAATAGGAACAAGGACATGTGCTTGATCTCTGCAGGGACTTGAACTCTTGATACTCAGAGTCTGATGCCCTACGAAGTGAGCCCCCAGGCCTTTGGTCAGAAGATTTGTTTTTGTGTATTTGGAATGAAATGTTTTCAGCATGTTGAACAATTTTCAACAGGAAAGATATCTTTCAGATGTATCAATAAAACTGCTGAATCGCCCAATATGAGCTTAAGCGTCTCATGCTCTACCGACTGAGCTAATCGGACCTTTTTCTGTTTTAATTGATGTGGCCATCCTGATGTTTGATTAATTCCACAGTTGACCTCGTTTCTAAGGGAACAGAAGGAGCGAGACCTGCACGGTCAGGATGGCCGAGCAGTCGAAGGCGCTGCATTCAGGTTGCAGTCTCTAATGAGGCGTGGGTTCGAAGGCCACAAGTCTTTCCAGTTCCACTTAAAAGCCAGGCTCCAAATGTAGTTTCCATAAAGTACCAAGGCCTTTTGTCCTTTTGCCCTTGTATTTTGAGGGCAAAAAGTTTGCGTTTGCAAGTGGACCTCAGACCTGGTCACCTGAACAGGGACTTGAATCGTGGACACTCAGATCAAAAGTTTCCATTTCGGGTGACCGGCTCAACCTTTGTCTTGTCTGACCATGAACTCTTTTTTTTCCGGAAGATATTTGGCTTGTCCATGTGGGTAGTTTAAGACCTCAGTCCATCTTGGAGGTGGACATTTCGGGACCGGGGCTTCTTCATCTCTGCAAGGAGAAGTACAGTAGGCCAGAAGATTTTGTCTTCATTTTGTCTTCATTGAGTTGTCCTCATCTATCAAGGAGGAAACCAACCTCTTTTATCCTCCTACTGTGGTCAAGTCCAGAATGCCAGAAGATTCCTCCTCTCTCATCCTCAACACAAAGAGAAGCGACACAGTCTCTGCCTTTCTGAGTGCAGACCTAAAGCAGTGCCTGGTGGTCTGGTGGCGTGGATTCGGTGCTCTCACCGCCGCGGCCCGGGTTCCATTCCCGGTCAGGACATTTGGATAGGTTTTGACTGGAGATAGGATTTGTCTTCGGCCTCGGTGGAATGGTTGAGGTCACCATGAAGAGATACTTGGGAACAATAAATCACAGACTGGTTTTCTTCACTACAGGACAAGAGACTGGTCTAGAGAACGCAACCAGGAAGAGGTTTGGGGTATTTGTCTGATGCCGAAGGGAAAGATCTTGGACTCATTTCCGATCCCACACCTCTTTTACAAATTACAAAGGACTCCTTGGAGAATGTGGGAATTGATCCTGCTACCTCTCACATGCTAAGCAAGCGCTCTACTATCTGAGGTAATTCCCCTGCTGCTGCAATGTTGGCAGAGAAGGTCCAGTCTCAGAACTATTTTGGTTCCTTTGCTGGAGTACGTCAAAGCGACACAGTCTCTGCCTTTCAGAGTGCAGCCATGATGCAGTCCCTGGTTGTCTAGTGGCTAAGACTTGGTGCTCTCACCGAATCGATACCCGCATTCTCCAAGGAATCCTTTGTATTTTGTAAAAGAGATGTGGTATTGGAAATGAGTCCAGGATCTATCCATCAGTGTCAGACAAATCCCCCAAACCTAATCCAGTATCTTGTCATGTAATAGTGAAGAAACCCAGTTCGTGATTTATTGTTCCCAAGTAGCGCTTCAAGGTGACCCCAACCATTCCACCGAGGCCCAAGACAAATCCTATGTCCAGTAAAAACCTATCCAAATGTCAATTACCTGACCGGGAATCGAAACCGGGCTGCGGCGGTGAGAGCACTGAATGCTTTTTTATTATTATTATTATTATTATTTTCATACATTCAACATACTTTACACATCAATTCTGAATTTCAGTCCCATTTCTTCATTTATATACACCATTGTATTCCCTTTGACAATAGCATGATAGAATTCCCCCTCCTCCAAGTAATAATACAAAATGGAAATGTCTTTTTTCATTATACTTTTAAAAATTTGCCATACATCCACATTTGTCTTGTCATAGTGAATCATATTTCTTCGTACTTTAACAGCATATCTTGCATGGCTCAATGTATAGTTCAACAGATTTGCATTACATTCTCCCACCGTTTTTTTTTACACCAAATAACCACAGTTCTTTCCAGTCCATGTCCCTTACAAATCTACCCCCCCAACAACTCATTATGAGCTTTCTCATTTTGTCAAAATATGTTATTAACCCTTCACATTCTATGAACTCATGCATAAATGTTTCTACCTTCTTTTCACATACTTCACATTCTTTGCTTACAATCTCATCAAATTTGCTTATAATTAGATTATTGAATATTCTATTGTGTCTTAGCATGAAGTCCATGTGCTCACATTCACTGGTGTTCCATTTCACTCTCATATTTGCCCATATTTTCTTTACATCCATTCCTTCTATTGCTTTTTCCCACACTCTTTCCGATGCCGGCCTTCTAACATTCTCTCCTTTAAAATATGCATACAATATCTTAGTTTTTACATTCTCCAGTCTTTTCTTACTTTTCCCTTCTCCCACATAGAGTTCCAGCTCACAGTCATCCCCCACCTTATGCCCTCTTTCAATCATCATTCTCCACTCCCTCGGCATCCCATCTTTGATTTTGCCCATCACTTTTTCCACCTCTCCCACCCCAATGTCATCCCCCCTCAATTTCACTTCATCCACCATCACCTGTGCTGACATGAAACCAGGTACATATTCATACACTATATCTCTAACTTTCCTTATACCTGCCCTCCTGATCAGCATATTGTCCATCATTCTTCCGTCGCTTGTGATTTTTGGATTTAAGAAGAGAGGTTGTTCCCATATTTGTTTTAGATTTTGACATTCATAGCTTATGTTCTTTACAAACTCCCCCCATGCACTCAACACCTCTTTGTAAAACTCACTCACTCCATTCAACATTCCTTTTTTCATTTTCATGTATACACCACTCTCTCCGCACCCCCCACATTGACTGATTGCTTCCTTCAGAAAAGCCTTCCACACGTGATCATTCTTAGCAGCTAAATAGTTCACCATTGTCTTCACCCTCATTGCCTTCTTTTTGCATTCTAGACTTACTAGTTTTAATCCACCATCCTTGTATTCGTTCTCTAAAACCTCCCGTGCTATTCTGGCCCCTTTCCCGTCCCACAAAAAGTCATTCACCAACCCCTCCACTTCTTTCACCACTCTGTCAGGCACATCCAACGCTCTCATTGCGTAGATCATTTTACTCATTAGCAGTGCATTCACCACCACCACTTTCCCTTTTAATTTTAGTCCTCTCTTTTTCCAAAATTTCAATGTATTCTTCATACTGTTTGTTATTCCTTCGTACTGTCTATCCCTTCCTTCTACTCCCTCTATCCCCACATTTATCCCTAAGATCTTCATATATATAGTCCTTCTTCACCTTTAACCCCATCTCATTCTTCCCTGATTCACTTACTCCTATATACATCATCTCCAACTTCCCAATGTTGACCTTTGCCCCCGATGCCCTACCATAGGCTTTTATACTTTCCAGTACTTCTCCTACACTCTCCTCATCTTTTACTGTGATAGTTGTGTCATCTGCATATTGGTATACTAAGCTCCTCTGTCCTCCTGGTATATTTATCCCTCTAATATTATTGTTCCCATGCAATAGCCATGCCAGCGGTTCGGCTGATAGAGAGTATAATAAGGCCGACATCGGGCAGCCATGTCTGACAGACCTTTCTAATCTTATTGACCCAGTTAGAACGCCGTTAACTTTTATAACGCTTACGGCATTTTTATACATTCTTTTTATCCAGCCTACCAGCCTATCTCCAAACCCTATTCTTTTAAGTAATGTAAATAAATATTCGTGATTCACCCTGTCAAAAGCCTTATTTAAATCTATGCTCATGATAATCCCTCCACCGCCTTTTTTCATATAATCAATTACATCCTTAATACTACATATTGTGTCTGTGATGTCCCTCCCAGGTATGCCGTAAGATTGTGTTTTTCCTATAATGTTCCCTATGAATCTCTTTAACCTGTTTGTGATTACCTTTGCCAGTATTTTATAATCATTATTCAATATACTAATTGGTCTATAGTTTTCTAATTTTTCCCTCCCACCCTTTTTATATACTAAACTTATAACCCCCATTCTTATACTATTTGGTATCTCCCCTGTCTCCTCCATCCACTTGAATAATCTATATAATACTGGAGTTAGTATGGTTTTAAACTCAATATAAAATTCTCCTATCAGTCCATCCGAACCTGGACTTTTATTCCTTTTTAATTCGCTAATTGCTCTATCTCTCTCTCTTCTGTCTATTTCTCTTTCACTTATTAATTTATCTCCTTCGCTGACCTTGACCCTCACCTTTTCTAGAAGCTGTTCCATGACTCTTTTGTCGACATTTTCCTCCTTAAATAGGTCCCTATAAAACTGCTCTACCCTCTCCACTATTCCAAATCCATCTGTGATGATCCCCCCGTCCCCATCCTCTATCTCCCCTATGAAGCTCCTTTTCTGGTTTGTTTTTTCCAAGCCCAGAAAATATCCACTACATTTTTCTCCCTCAATCACATATCTTGCTCTACTTCTCACCATCGCCCCTCTACACTTCCTCTCCTCTATATCCTCTAATTCATATTTTAGGGCTATGTATTTCGTTAGATCACTTCCCCCATTGTCTATTTTTTCATTCTCCTTGTCCAGCTCATCCCTCAGCCTCCTTTCTCTTTCTTTCTCTCTCCTGCTCTTATCTCTGCCATATTTTATGCTCAATATTTTAATTGCTCTTTTGACCCTTTCCCACCATTCCCCCACATTATCCTCATACATACTATCATTCATCCATATTGCAATGCATGTCTCCACTTGATTTTTATATTTAGTGTCGTGCAGTAGGCTTCCATTCAAACACCACACCCCGCCTCCCCTCCCCTCCCTCCCTTGTGATAAAGTCAAACACACAATTGCATGATCGCTGATTGCAGTCATCTTATATTTGATTGATCCTATCTTGTTTAAGATGTTTTCTTTTGCCCAAACCAAATCTATTCTGCTTTGTTTGAGCACCCCCCCACCACTTGTTTCCTTGTGAACACCTTCCCTGCTGGGTTTCGTTCCCGCCATACATCCACCATTCCATTTGCTCTCATATTTTGCAGTAGAACCCCTCTTAAGCTGTCATCTCTGAACCTCATCCCTGTGCACACATCCAACCTCCCACACCACACATTGAAATCCCCGACCATCACACAGTTCTCTTCCATGAACTCCTTCAAACTCCCAAAAAACCTTCCTTTCCCTCTCATAGATGTTCCATAGCTGATATGTTTTGCCACCATAATGAAACTCAATCCCTAAAACCCTCCCCTTCCCATCCTTCCCACACTCCTTTACATCATCCACCACTCCCTTCCTAATATTGCCACACCCCTCGCATTCTTCTCTCCATTATTAACAAATATTTCCCCAATCCACTCTTTCTCTATATAATCTATAACCCCCCCATCCCAGTTAGTCTCTTGCAGACAAACAATGTCCTCTTTACATATTTGCATTGCATAAAGCAGTCTCTCTTTATTTCTTAGTCCGTTCCCATTGAATGAGGAAAGCGTCAGCATTGACTTCATGTGAGAAGGAGAAAAGTCTGACACCCCCCACTTTTAATTCTACATTAATCTGATCAGTTTCTTTGTCTCCTTCCGATCAGCTGTTCTCCCCTTGATCTCCTCTTGCACTGTCAAACCCTCCTGCCCCTTATCCGACTCCTCACTTGGGAATGATGTAATGTTCCCTTCGTCTCTTCCCCGTTACCCTTTTCTCCCTCACTCGATACATCTTTTAGACTCTCTAGTTTTACTCGTTGTTGCCCCACACACTTCCAGCTCCCTTTCCTCTCCCCAAATTCCCTCAATCACCTTGAACCCATCAATCACTCTCCTCCCTCTTTCCTCCCCATGATTATGCCTCTTGTCAGCAATGTCATTCTTACTTTCGTTGACCGTGTCCTCTCCTGTTGTCTCGTCTTCTCGTCCTGCTGTTAGCTCTTCCACACTCTCTTCATTCCCGTCGCTCCTTTTGCGCTTCAGCTCTGCTGTCTCATTTGCGCCGTCCTCACGAACCCTCACGGACTCTATTCCTCGTCTTCCATCCTTGCTGCTGCAGTGATCTTGACGTTCTGAAGCCTTTGCCCCTCTTCCTCCTCCATGCTGACCGCCTCTGCTTGGATTCTGGCTTCCGGCATCTCCTCATCTCCCGCTGGGTCGCTTGATTGACGGCACTCCCTGGCGTAGTGGCCCTGTGCACCGCAGCTGAAGCACTTGAATTCCGGGCACTCTCTTAGGATGTGCCCAGGTTGAATACACAGCCTGCACACCTTGACCTGCCTATCGTGCATCACCTTGAAATATTCTTCCCCTTCAAGTGTTGAGAATTCGGTTGCGAAGGGGAGTGAGCGGACCCTTTCATTTGACGCGGCAGAAGCGCGTGCCATCCAAAATGTCCATTCCTGGCCACTTTCTCCTCTTTATTGGTGACACAACTGTCACTCCCCAGTCCTCCAGTTTCTTAATTATTTCACTGTCTTCAGTATTGAACGGGAGAGCATGACGTCGGCAGCCACGGCATGTCGATAACGGCTGGCTCCACCACTCCACCCCGCCCGCCCTGCGTTGGTGAGAAGACGTCGGACGAGGAGAGGAGGGGGGCCAACTGTGATGCGCCAGAGATCTACCAACATTTCTTAGCATAATAAAAGCTGGGCAGGGACAGTTAGCTGTACTCATTTGTTCTGACCTGTAAGTAAAGCCTACGTCTCTGCAGGTGTTAGGGAAAGACTTATGAGCCCGGAGCGGATAATATGTAATCTGACTGGTCTGAGAGTAAACCATATAACTGACAAGTTCGTTGTCATCTCTTGCCTCCAACACGACACCCACAGGAATCACTGACCTAAGAACAGGTGGTCAAATTCCAACAATATATACCGGGTGACTTAAAAAAGAAACAGTCAGTTCATCTCTGCATGCTTCAGAGGCAATTAACATGCAATTCTGGATTCTTAGACCATCCAGGAGCTTCTTTTTACCCTCCATATCCTTCATTGTGACTTTGTATCTATTTATTCCTTTAAATCTGCATCCTGTCATGGTTCCACAGTTTAGAACAATTCCCTTGTCCAGTGGTGCAATGGCCCCCTCACCCACGACTTCCACTGCCACAGCTAATTGCCTAGGATAGGCAGCAGCCTTGTCTGATGGCTCCCTGGCTACCAGCTTGACTTGTGCTCCTTGTTTAAAACAAAAAGTGCCCCTCCCCCCACCAGCCACAAATTTGGGGGGTGGGGGAGGACATTCACAAAAGAGAATTTTTAAGAAAAAAAAACACTTTCAATAGAAAAGAAAAAACTGAATATAACTCGAAAAATATCTCTCTGTGATCTACTCTGCAACTGCTCTCACCGTTTTTTTCAGGGTAGTATGGCCGTAAGGTGCCAGGTCAACTGAAAAGATTCTATTTGAAGGCGATGCAGGCTAGACTCCAGAAAAAAGTGTCAAAGAGCGCCCTCTGCTGTCAGGCTAGAGCAGAAACCATAAAAAGCTTAAAGCACCTGGTATTCCCAGGCGGTCTCCCATCCAAGTACTAACCAGGCCCGCCCCTGTTTAATTTCCGAGATTGTTTTTTTTTTTTTAAGCTTACAGCACCTGGTATTCCCAGGCGGTCTCCCATCCAAGTAGTAACCAGGCCCGCTGCCCGGCGGGTGTCAGCCGGCGCGGTGGAGCGCCTTACCACTCGCCTGCACGCCCCCTCTGCTTGCTCATGTGCGGGCCTCCTCCCCTCGCCCGCTCCTTTGTCTGCCACACTGCCGTAGCCCCGATGCCGTGGTCGAGGGGAGTCTAGGGGTGCTATCCCTTGGCAGTCCGTACCTCCCTGGGCTCGGGGCCTGGTTGTGGGTCTGGGACCCCTGGGTCCCCCGCCCTGTGATGCCCCGGACGCCCAACCCGGGGACGTCCACAGTGTGTGCTTGCGTGTGTCTGAGATTATTTTATGTATTTATTGTTTTAAATACTTAGATAAATAATGATTAGTTTTATTATAATTATACGTATATATATGTGTGGGTGTGCGTGTGTGTATATGGCTATATAGATATACGGGGGGGCTCTGCAGGGGTCTGGCGCAGGGCGTTCCGTCTCTACCGCCCGGTCCTCCATGGGGCAGTGTGCCCGGGCCTCTTCTGTCCTGGCCGGGGCGGTCCTGTTTCGGTAGTCAGGCCTGGGGTTACCTGGGGCGGGCCGGGTTCTGCTTCCTGGGGGTGTGTGGGGGGCGGCGCCTCCGGCCGTGGATGGGCTCCCTCCCGGTTGGCGAGGGTGCCCCTGTGCCCACAGGTGTGTGGCCCTCGATGCCCTTCTGCCCTAGTGGGGTATGGTCTCCCGCTGGTCTCGGGGGTGCAGCTCTCCTCCGGCCTGCTGGCGCCCTGTTGCCGGTTGGGATTGCTCCTCCATGGCCTCTTGCTGGTCTCTTCAGGGAGGTGCTTCGGGGGCGGGTCTTGGGGAGTCGGCCCTGGCTTTGCCCACACCCACGGCGCCGGAGGATCTCTGGTGGTGGGGGCTTGACCTGGCTGCGCGGGGCGGGGTTTGCTGGGTGGTAGAAGGCAGTCTCTCTCCTTTTGTCATTCTCAGTGACAATTACACATTCACACACTCGCATTCACATACACAAGCACGCTTACGCACACATATATGAATATATACACAGAAGTACACACCTCCATATGGACACTCACAGCACATGGGTGCTTCTCAACACAATCTACCATCTTATCCCTGATGTCTATATGCTATTGGTATGCTATTATTACAGTAAAAATGATGTCAAGCAGTGAGATTTTAATTACTGTAACTGTATGGCTGTAATTGTGTTCACTATCATGGTTCATGTCTTCATTGTTACTATTGCTGCTGGTAAGTTGGACTGTTTCACTTCACTGATATCATCTCTATTGTGAGTGACCCTTAGCCATCATTGACATTTAACTGTTCTGTTTGTCACTGTTGTTGTTATGGGAATTCTTGTTGCTGCTGTTTTTGTCTCTCTCTCTACTGCCCCCCCCCCCCCACCCCACCCCACCTTCTCTTCTTCTTTTCTGTGTTTCTTCTTGCTCCGGTCCGGTCGCTCCAAATGCGCATAACAAAAACATCAAATAACGGCAAATAAAATTTCATGGTGCAGGAAAGTTGTAGCCAACACCTTTCCTGACACAGAGCAAATCTGTTTAGCATGTAAGGGCATTTAGATCAACAATACTATCTGCCCCATTGGCTGGACGGACCAAAAAAAAAAAAATCAATTTCAAGAGGGGCTCTGTCAAAGAGGGATTCAGGTAACCCTCTATGGGCTCACACTGACACTGTTGTCCAGGCTGTATTGCCACTGCTTCAGCCGCGGTGGGTGGGGATGACTGGAGGAGGAAGAAGAAGTGGAATGAAAGAGGCAGGTCCCGAAATTGACACCTCCAAGATCGAATGAGGTCTAAGCCAAATATCAGCAAAGGTTGAGCCAGTCACCTGAAGGTTAGATTTTTGATCTGAGTGTCCCGGATTCAAGTCCCTGTTCAGGTGACCAGTGACAGGGTCTCAGGTCCACTTGCAAACGCCTCCTTTTTGCCCTCAAAATACAAGGGCAACAGGACAATCCCTTGGTTCCACCAAGACTTGAACTTAGACCACTGGATTCAAAGTCTGGGGTGCTAAACATTACACCACGGAGGGAGGGCTTGTCCGAGAACTGAACTCGGGACCTCTTGCACCCTAAGCAAGAATCATACCACTAGACCAACAAGCCCCTGCTTGGGCAAATACTTACCTTTCCCCGGTCAGTTGGCGCCCATGATGCGGGTGTTTTCGCAGTTGACTGGGTTGTGCGCTGTTGGTTATGGGGACCGGGGGGGTTATGAGGGGCGGGGTGTTGTGGACGAGGGCTTTTTTGTTCCTTCACGGTCCGCATTCTCCGCACTCGTGATGTAAAATTTTGGGTAGAGGATAATAGGGTCCACTGCCACCTTTGATCTGCTCCTTGCAGTCTTGGTGACCAAGAGGTTTGTTGCCGCTCTGCTTTGACGTGCTGTTTTCTTTACCTTTCCCCGGTCTTTCGGCAGTCTTGTCGAGGGTGTTTCACAGGTGGGTGGGGTGATGTTGGTTATGGAGACCAGTGGGTTGTCGCCGTGGGCTTTTGTTGTTCCTGGAGCACATAAAGATGGATGGTCAGTACAGGGGTTGAACCCGTGACCTTGGCGTTATTAGCACCACGCTCTGACCAACTGAACTAACCAACCACAGGACACCATTGCATCAAATGTTTCCAGCTCAAATCAACTAACTCATCCTTAACAGACCGCATTCTCTGTGCTTGTGGTCGAAATTTTGGTTCTCGGACAATGGGGTCATCTGCCCTCATGCAGTCACGGTGGGTGAGAGGTTTGCCGCTGCTCTGCTTTGCCATGCTGTTTTCTTTACCTTTCCCCGGTAGGTTGGCAGCCTTGATGGGGGTGTTTCGCAGTTGACTGGGTTGTGCGCTGTTGGTTATGGGGCCTGGGGGGTTTTGGGCTTTTGTCGCCGCCATGCTGTTTTCCTTGTGGTGGTGTACTGTTAATTGTTGTCAACGGGGGCTTTTGTTGTTTCTTCACGGTCCACATTCTCTGCACTCGTGGTCTGAAGAGGATAATGGGGTCCACTGCCCCCATTGATCTGCTCCTTGAGTCTTGGTGACCAAGAGGTTTGTTGCCGCTCTGCTTTGACATGTTGTTTTCTTTACCTTTCCCCGGCCTTGTCAAGGGTGGGTGGTGTGATGTCGGTTATGGGGGCCGGTAAGTTGTTGTTCCTGGAGCACATAAAGAAGTGGCTAGTACGGGGGTTGAACCCGTGACCTTGGCGTTATTAGCACCACGCTCTGACCAACTGAGCTAACCAGCCACTGGACACCATTGCAATATTTTATGTTTTTTTTTTTTATTTTATGTACCCCGAAGCAGACTCAATCGGTACACTGGGGTCTGAGGGCGATAAGTGGGTACCTGGTGGACACCTTGTTTGTACTCTTGACAGGTATTTCGGGGCAGTTTAACAATTGGCTTTTGATGGTGGAACAAGCTAAAACAAGGAAAACAGATTGTTTAGCGTGCCTGGGAGTGTGCCCCTTATTGCAAATAGTTCCCGCTGTGATTTCCGCCGAGTGTCCCTGATGAATACATCCACTGCTCCAGAAGCAGCCTTAGCTAATTGTCGGCCATTCGCCATAGCGCACCCCGAGGTTACAGAGGTCAAAGGTAAGCCCATATTCAGCAGCACAGTGGCGAAAGGTAAATTTATGTGCATTACCGTTTCCACAGGTTCCCCATTGGTACAACCCGGCATTAATATCTCTTGGTGTAATTCTACCTTAGAGATGGATGCCTTCTTCCGGCCGATACTCAGGGCTGACCTCTGGTGGTGGTGCGGTGGACCCGGCGTGAGTGATAGGTTACTGACCGAGAACATGACTGGTGTTTGTGCCCCTATTTCTTTCCTTCTTCCAATGACAGTACTGTCAGTAGATGTGGAGCGCCTAGTGCATAGTGCTACTTCCGTAGGGTCTCACCTCGTGCCACCGGCCGCCCTGAGGACCAGGCGAGGTGTGTCAACCTCACCCTGGTTAGACACCCCCAACCCGACGTACATTGACGCCATAGGTATCCCTCGTGGCGTCCCAGAGGAGTATAAAATTATAGATCAGGTTATATCCAGTTTTGCTGTTCCAGTTCATCCCTTTGATTTCCATTAACCATAATACCGAAGTGATTCATTTTCTGCATTATAACTTTCAGCGTCTCTCTAATCAAACTGAAGAAGCGTTCAGAGCAGTTAGTGTAGCATTTATCTACTTCTCTGATGGCCTTCCTTCACGTTACCTTCAAGATAAGGTAACGTGGTTTTACAAAAAACAGTTTAAAAAGTATAAATATGGTTAGAGCATTTAAGAGTAGTAATAGTTCATGTCATACATATAAAATTCAGTTGTAAAAGAAAAAAAGACACCCTACTATTTTTTATATGTTTGTGTCTAAAATAACCAAATCTCCATTGTTGCCGTTTGAGTGTAATAGACAATATGTCACGATGTGGGCGTCACCCCCTCGTGACAGCTCTCTTAGTTTCCTTCTTTCCTTCTGTTCCAGTTTCCATGCCCTTATTTTGGTATCCACTTCCTTTGTCGTTCTCTTCCGTTTTCCTTACCCCTGGCTTCATTCTGTCACGCAACACCGCCAAGCGTGACAACACCGTGTCACACCGTGACAGAATGAGGCCACAACTGAAAGAGCACGCACCTGAACTAAATAGGGATAATGAAATTAGAAGCAGGTGTGTGAAACGAGCAGGGGTAAGGAAAACGGAAGAGAACGACAAAGGAAGTGGATACCAAAATAAGGGCATGGAAACTGGAACAGAAGGAAAGAAGGAAACTAAGAGAGCTGTCACGAGGGGGTGACGCCCACATACAATAGACAATAGTCTTGAGTCTTTTGAAGCAGCATTCCCAGACGCTGACCAGCTACTCCCAACACCACTAATCTTGCAGGTACCTGGGAATGCCAGCAGCAACCTTGAAGAAGTTTCATCATGCAAAATGGGCCAAGATAAGAACACATGCACAAAAAGTAATTATTATCACATACACACACACACACATAGACAACAAGTACAGCTTGTGCAACTGCTTGCTTCCCCCCCCCTTAGAGTTGCACGACCATGTATTAGGGACCTCCTAAAGAAAATAAAAAGAGAGGAGCATGAATGGCATACTCACAGTGGAGCGGCATGTCACTGGGTAAACTTTGAATATTGTTGTCTGTCTCTTTTGTATTTAAGTGTTTTTACAAGTGTCACAGGACTTTGAACCTGACCTTTACTTGGTCCTTCGAGCTGGATCCCAAGACACCTGAGGAGTCCAGTTGTGGAGCGGACGAGACAGAAAGACCGTGGCCACGGCAGACAAAACCCTTTGATGGGCTGTCTTCTCAGTTCAACAACTGGAAGCTGAAGGTTGACGGGATACCGACGGAAGAGAAGACAACAAACAGTAAGACATTTTTGATCAGAGTGTGAGTGAAAGGGCGTTGTCCCTTTGTGTTAAAGCAGGGGTGGGCAAACTGAGACCTGGCGGCCACATGCAGCCCATTAATCCAATCCACTTTATTGATATAGCACATTTTATAAACAGAGTTTCTAAAGTGCTGGACAGGCTAGTAAAATAAAAGGTAAAAATAAAATACAATAAATGAAGGTACAAATTGAATTTAATCCAAAACTAAAAGGTCGAATAGGAAACAATAAAATCTCAGATTGAATCCTAAAGCGAACAGGCAACCAATGCAGGGAGGCCAGAAGGGTTCTTGACCTCTAGAACTGAGTGCGTCCCTCGGGTCAATAAGGTTTGTCACCCGGTGCTAAAGCCTTGTGTATACTATTCGCTGGCAAGCAAAGAGACGGACTCGGCAGTCTTCTGTAGGAAGACGAGCTGGCGGTCTTTTGTGATAAGGCGGACTTGGCAGTCTTTTGCAATAGGGCGGACTTGGCAGTCTTGTGCAAGAGGAAGGAGCCATTTTGACGGGCTTTCCTTTGTAAAAGACGGAGTTGGCGGTCCTTTGTAATGAGGCGGAGTTGGCGGTCTCTCGCAGTAAGACCGAGTTAGCAGTTCTTTGTGCAAAGACGGAGTTGACGGTCATGCTAGGCTAGGAAAGGAGAGCCTCCGCGGTTAAAGACCTTTTCGGGGTTTGAATGTGAAAACGTTTTCAAAGTACGAATGAGTGTGTGAATGGGAGATTTTGTCACTAGACAGGTCTTCATATTAAAGGGTGAGAAAAAGAGTAAGTCTTTGAGGAAGCAGAGGCAAGAATTCTCCGCCCTCACCGGGGTAGAAGCTTGAGAATTACCTCAAAGAAAAGTTCATTACTCTCTCACTGACAAACAACCCTGTTGTTAGTTTTCCCTAGGAAGCTCATCACAACAGGGACTAAATTATTCCCAAGATGGGAAATAAAAGTGGAAAACCACAAGTCAAAAAGGAACCAAAAGCTATATTCAGCATGACTAGGCTTGTCTTAACAAATACAACCAGAACCAAATGATGAACCAGTAGTATAATTACAAGTACACCTAATAAAACTAAATGCATATGAAGGAATAAAACCAGCAATAGAAGATTTGTTAAAATCTTAAGTCTTAGTAGAATGCGATAACCCACCATGTAACATCCCTATTTTCCCAGTGAGAAAAAGTGCCACTCTCTGTGGGATGGAGAATGATACAGGACAAGTTGTAAATCAAGCTGTGGTGGCAAGAGCACCTTGTGTGCCTGACCCACACACATTGTTAAATTCCTTACCAACAGATGTCACATGGTTCACCATAGTAGACATCAGTAATGCATTCTTCTCCATTCAAATAGAGAAAGAAAGTTCAGGTTCGCATTTACGTTTGCAAAAAAAATATATATATATATATATATACGTATATATATACTATATATATATATATATATATATATATATATATATATATATACGTATATATATACTATATATATATATATATATATATATATATATATATATATATATATATATATATATATATATATATATATATATATATATATATATATATATATATATATATATATATATATATATATATATATATATAGTATATATATATTACGTACACACGCTTACCACAAGGATATTGTGAAAGCCCGACAATTTATTCACAAGCAATGAATAAGTCAGTATGGCCAGTATGTCCACGTTTGAACCCCCAAATGAAAGCCATATATTATTATATGTAGATGACATCCTACTAGCGTCACCAGATAGGAAGTCATGTGAAGAAGACACAATAGTCTTTCAATCACCATTTAGCAAAAGAAGGCCATAAAGTGAGTAAAGACAATTTTGTAAGCAATCAGTGAAGTATTTAGGGCATCAGTTGACAGGACAAGGGCGAACCATTCTAACAGACAGAAAACAAGCAATCTTAAATGCAGCTAAACTACAAACGAAAAAACAAATGATGTCCTTTTTAGGACTCACTAATTATTGTAGATGTTGGATTCCAAACTATGCACAAATAGTGCACCCTTATAGTGGAATGAGGCAGAAAAAGCATTCTGTGTTTAAAAAATATATATATATATATATATATATATATATATATATATATATACTGGTAGAAAGTACGATTCTAGCACTACCTGATTACAGCAAAACATTTATACAAACAGTAGATTGTAAAGGTCTTTACATAACCTTGTGTGCGGGCTGTAATAGCAGCATCTATAGCCGTGGAAACAAGTGCAACCATTGTATTATTCCATCTACTCGTACTGAAAGTACCTCATGCAGTTTCCACCCTGCTATTACAGACTAACGTGACATTTTTGTCTCCTGCTGGACATCTGTCTTGCATGGCAACACTTTTGTCCCAACCACATTTAACACTTGAGCGATGCACCACGCTCAACCTAGCTACCCTTCTACCACTCCCTGAGGAAGGCCAACCACATGATTGTTATGAACTAACAACACAAACTACAAAGTGTAGACCAGACATATTAGGTCAGGCACTAACAAAAAGAGGAGATTTTGAAGATGGTTCCTTGAAGAAAAATAATTTTGGACAAACAATAACAGGCTATGCAGTTGTTACACAAGATATGGTGTTGAAAGCAGAACATTTACCATCCTCTTATTCTGTGCAAGCAGCAGAATTAGTAGCGCTTACAGAAGCATGCAAATTAATGAAAGGTCAAAAGGTGACAATTTATACTGATAGCCAATATGTATATTGAACAGTACATACCTTTGCACAATATTGGCAAAACAGAGGTATGATAACATCAACGGGAAAACCAGTAACTCATGACGGATTACTAACAGCATTACTAGAAGCAGTGCAATTACCAAAACTAATTGCTGTATGTAAATGCATGACACATATTACAAATAATACTGATCCGATATCCTTAGGAAATGTGTTCGCTAATAAAATGATAAAACAAGCAGCACTAAAGGAACTGAACCATCTTAACACTAAAAAATTACAAGTAGACTTTGAGATTCTGGCAGACATGCAACAACAGAGTCCAAAGCAGTAAATTGACCACTGTCTTAGGAATAAAGCAACCCTGGACAAAAATGTTAATATGTCGACAGATAATAAAACAATCTTGCCAAAAAATTTGCATAAGTGGGACGCTATTTTGAGCCATGGTTTTACACATGTCTCAACAGGAGGGATGTGCCACACTATTAACACCCACTTTACTATGTATGAATTTAATTCTTATTCCAAAAAATTTGTAGAGCGTGTTTAACGTGTGCAAAACACAATGCCCAGGGCAGCTTGCGACCTCGGTGTGGCCAATTTCAAAAACCACAATATTTATTTCAAGTAATACACATGGACTTTATTGTTTTATAAGTGTAAAAAGAAAACACTGACACTCTTCCAAGTGGGAAGGACCTTATCAAGTATTGTTAACGACATTGACGACATTGAAATTGCAAAAAGAGGTACATCAATCGCATTGTAAACTAGTCATTGTTCGGGAGTCTGACAAGGAAGGTAAAGACCCGTCTGTGACGCAGGGGACTTCAGAGTCCTAGACTCTGGGGCATCGTGCTGAGCAGTGAAGGTTATAGCACATACCCTTGGCCAGAAAACCCAACAATGCATCCTGGTTTTGAGGGCACTGTAGCAGAATGGCACAAAAATGAAACAGTAACCAAAATGTCCCCCGGCTTACCAATAACTATTGTAGTCGGGTTAAGCTATAAATAATATAATAATTACTAAATGTTTATTTCTATATGATTATTGTAATGAATCCAATAGTAAAAATGGAAGGCATCACCATCATGAAAACAGATGCATCAGTAGATTTTTAAATGTTAGTAGCTACAGGTTTTTCAGGAACTTTTAACAACTGGGTTTTAAACATTGAACAAGCAGCAAAAAGTGCAGCAAACTATGTTAAAAATATTAGTTGTGTTGCATGTATGACCATGACCCCACTTCTCCAGATTGTACCAGCACTGATCAATGCTACTTGAGTCCCTGAAGTAATGACAAAAATGTCCACACTGTCACCATCATGTTTGTCACGGTTCGTCATGCGGGTGTTGCGATGCGACCCCAGGTTGCGGAGATGAGGAGAATGGTGCAGGAAAAAGCTTAGCTTTATTTTTAAAGTTCGGCAAATGCAGCACTGGCATAAGACACGTAGTAAAACATGCAATGAACCAACAAAAACTAGACGCACCCGGCTGAACTAAATACAAGAATCAAATTGGCAACAGGTGCGCGTAGAACGGGAAAGTAAAAGTGACGAAAGGCAGGACAGACCAACACAGGAAGAACAACAAAATAAAAGCATGAAAGCAGGAACTAAGGCAAACAACGTGAAAACAAAAACTGTCACAGGAGACGATGCGGATTGTGACAGTACCCCCCCCTCAAGGACGGATCCCAGACGTCCTAAAATGTCCGCAAACGAAAAGGGAAGGGAGGTGGGAGGACTGGAGGTGGGCTGCTGGCCGGACCTCTCCGGAGGTCGGCCAGGGCGGCAGGGCCACGCAGGAGGGCGGCCTGAAGGGTGAGCAGCCCGAAGGGGACCGGGCTCCTCTGGAGGACGCCCATGACGGCAGGCCCAGCGGAAGCCCTGGATGGACCCCTCTGGGGGGCGGCCAGGGTGGTGGGCCTGGCAGGGGAGGCCAGCCCGCCGTGAAAGAGGTTGCGCCGGAGGAGGCGGCGTGGCGTCCTGCCGTGGTCTCGGTGACGCCGGAAGAGGAGGAGGCGCGGCGTCCTGCCGTGGTCTCGGTGACGCCGGAAGAGGAGGAGGCGTGGCGTCCTGCCGTGGTATCGGTGGCGCCGGAAGAGGAGGAGGCGTGGCGTCCTGCCGTGGGATCGGTGACGCCGGAGGAGGAGGGGCAGTCCCGCTGTCTTGGCTGGACTGTGGAAAAGAGGAAGAGGAATGTGAGTCTTGGTCCGGAGGAAACGTACCGGGCAGCACATCCCGGATAGCTGGAAGAACCGGTTGCGCTGGCGGTCCGGCGGGCTGTTCCTCCTTGGGCGACCAGCAGAGGGCATCATCCCCACACTCCACAGACGAGGTGTGACGTGTGTCCTCCAACGCACGGCTGGTCGTACTAGCCCCCCCTTCCGAAGGCGGATTCCAGACGCCGTATGCCGCTGGACGAGGAACCAGGGACGGGAGGAGGGGGAACTGGAGGAGGGTCTTGAGTTCCGCCTGCTCTGCTGCCCGGACCAGGTCTAAAAAAGACCGCAGGCGGGGTTTGGGCACTGGGGGGGTCTGGAGCATCAAGCCGCTGGACACGGGAGCCAGGGAATGCTGGGGCTTGGGGCTGCGCGGCTTGGGCACAGGGGGAATCCGGGGAGTCACAAAGCTTGACACGGGAGCCGGGCTTTGGGGAACCTTGAGGCTGCGCGGCTTTGGGACAGGAGGGATCTGGGCCGTCACACAGCTTGGCACGGGAGCCGGGGTTTGGGAACCCTTGAGGCTGCGTGGCTTTGGGACAGGAGGAATCCGGGGAGTCACGCAGCTTGGCACGGGAGCCGGGTTTTGGGAAACCTTGAAGCTGCGTGGCTTGGGCACTGGGGGAATCTGTGGCGCCACGCAGCTTGGCACGAGAGCCGGGGTTTGGGAACCCCTTGGGCTGCGTGGTTCGGGCACGGGGGGGGAAGTGTGCCGTACTCCTCTTCGTGTTGCACCGGAGGCAACGGGAATCCGGAAGAGGGCGGCGGGAGATTGACGTGCTTGCATGGAGTGGGAGCCTCTTTGCGCTTGGTCGCAGGCTGGCACTCCAAAGCACCGTGAGCGGGGGGGTGCGCCCCGGCTTGGCGCGTTGGGAGGAAACGGCTTCGCCCGCTGAAGCCTTGCTGGAGCCGGCCGAGACGCGCGTTGGCGTCGTCGCCGGGCTGGTGTGTCAGCGCCGTGTCCGCGGTGCACCCACGCCATGGGTATCAGCGTGCCGTCCGGCCCCCACACCATGTCCTCCAGCTCCTCCGGAGTGAACTGTGCGCACTTCTCCTCCATTGCCTTGAAAACCTGCAAAGTCC
Organism: Doryrhamphus excisus; assembly: GCF_030265055.1. Taxonomy (NCBI): domain Eukaryota; kingdom Metazoa; phylum Chordata; class Actinopteri; order Syngnathiformes; family Syngnathidae; genus Doryrhamphus; species Doryrhamphus excisus. Next base: position 27,760,725 of record NC_080469.1, on the reverse strand, counting down.
AGAAGTCCATCTCCTCGAGGTCGTCGTTTGGTTGGTTCATTCTGTCACGGTTCGTCATGCGGGTGTTGCGATGCGACCCCAGGTTGCGGAGATGAGGAGAATGGTGCAGGAAAAAGCTTAGCTTTATTTTTAAAGTTCGGCGAATGCAGCACTGGCATAAGACACGTAGTAAAACATGCAATGAACCAACAAAAACTAGACGCACCCGGCTGAACTAAATACAAGAATCAAATTGGCAACAGGTGCGCGTAGAACGGGAAAGTAAAAGTGACGAAACGCAGGACAGACCAACACAGGAAGAACAACAAAATAAAAGCATGAAAGCAGGAACTAAGGCAAACAACGTGAAAACAAAAACTGTCACAGGAGACGATGCGGATTGTGACAATGTTCAGAATATTAGAATGTTTTTGTCGAGAATGTTTATATGATATAAACACTATATTCCCAGTAGTCAATGAGACAAAAAGGCCCCCACCATTCTCTACTAAAGTAGCCCGAGCAAATTTCACCTGTGTACAGCTAAAAGGAACCGCAAAAAAATGTAGGTCACGTTGAGTTCAAATATTGTAGACATGTAAAAAAAATTAAGATACCTACAACACAGAAGGAGGAAACACACACCCATCAACTTAGTACTTTAGAGCAGACGTGTGATAGTGGTGCGAGGACAAATACCTCTATGACATCGTTTATAACATGACCGGAACATGTGCAGTAGTGACATTACTGATTCCAGTATCTATTTACCCTATGAATGTTGACATGTTACTAAATGCTATCATTGAAGCAGATAAACATCACATCCCAAACTACTTCCAAAGGAAGAGAGAAGTTCCAGCCCCCGACTGGATGATGCAAGACAATCCCACCGACATCGATGCCATCAGCGTGCCACGAGGGGTACCAGACGAATACAAACTAGTAAATCAGATTGCATCAGGTTTGGAAAGTATTATCCCATGGATAACAGTTAACAAAAATGCGGATAGGATTAACTACATCCACTATAACATACAAAAGCTTGGGAACTACACCGAGGCCGGACTCACAGCAATTGGAGAACAACTCCATGCCACGTCACTCATGGCCTTCCAGAATCGCATCGCCTTGGATGGACTGCTGGCACATCAGCAAAGAGTGTGCGCCATGCTTGGCGACCAATGTTGCATGTCCATCCCCAACAATACAGATTCCAAAGGAATGCTGTTGCGTGCGATTTCTGGTTTGAAGGCGCGAAACACCAAGATGAAGGAACACTGGTGTTGACACTGAGGTGTTTGGTGACTGGAGAAAACTTTGGGGACAATGGTCTCCTTATGTGATGTCCGTGCTTATTGCACTTGCTGTTGCCCTTCTTTTGTGTGCCTTATGTGGATGTTGTATCCCTATCTTGAAGGTTAGAATCACATGGACTGTGAATTTAGCCATGGCACCAATGACAACAAGGTAAATGAAATGTACCCCCTACTGGTGGCAGGTGGCAGCGATGACAGTGACGACTCAGATAGCCATCATGGACATGCCCCTGACTTGTTTCCTGACCAAGACAAGTGCTTTGAGTCAGACGACGAGAACACTTCCGTTCAGGTGTAAGCACAATTTCTGACATAGATGACCTGCTAGGTGAAAACCGAGAGGAGAGCCTAGGAGGGACTGCAAACAGATAAATGTGGGATAAACAGGAGGGAAATGTTAGAATAAAATGTAAATTCAATTATTATAGTGTTAAGTTATCACCCTTATATCCGTTTGCTTAGACCAGGGGTGCTCATTAAGTCGATCGCGATCTACCGGTCGATCGCGGGTCGATCGCGACGTGACATTAAAAAAATATCATCCTCGCATCAATGCCGTCACTTGATTGATATACAGGGCAGCCATTCAGATGACAACTGAATGTTGCCCTTCGGGCGACCAATCAAATCAAACAACGTCTCTAAGTGCAGCAGAACTTACGATGTCAGCCTATCATCCATCCCCGTTACTTGATTGACATACAGGACAACCAGTCAGATGACAACTGAATTTTGACCTTTAGGTCACCGCTCATGCGTAAACAGCGATGCAAAGTGCTAAGCTAGTCGGCGAATTGCGTCAGATTTCAAGCCCTCGCTAAAGTTTATGGTCACTAAAATGAGTGAAGGAGCTGGACCAAGTAAAAAGGCAAAAACATATCACTTCCATACGGAATGGGAGGTGGACTTTTTTTTCACAATGTCTTTTTCGAAGTGCGTTTGCCTCATATGCCATTCTACCATCGCAGTACCAAAGAAGGGAAATGTGGAGTAATGTGGAGGTAATTACAAAAAATGTTAATTGTTAATTATGTGTGTTTTGCAATATTGGCTCATTTGGTTATGTAAGGTACATCAACATACATTGTACGTACAAATAATCCTCAATACATTTGAAAATAAATAGATGTTTTGCATTTTCTTAGCTGACCGCTTGATCCACAGCCATCTGGACGCCTTTTCTGCTGCGTCAGTGATGTTCTTGATGGCTCTTTTGTTATGCTGACCCTTCACTCCCAGCATCTTGAGTGCTCTAATGAGAGACTGGCCTACAAGATCTCTGCACCCGACCTCGATGGGGTTGCATCGGGTCCTCCATCCTCTGCTTCGGCATTCGTCTGCCAGCTCCTCATACTTGGCCCTCTTCCTCTCAAAGGCCTCCTCCATCCGGTCTTCCCAGGGAACAGTCAACTCCAGCAGGACCACTTGCCGAGTTGTTTCTGACACCAGGACCATGTCTGGCCTGAGAGTGGTCACTGCGATGTTCTCTGGGAATTTGAGCTGTCTCCCTAGGTCGACTTTCAGCTGCCAGTCTCGGGCTGTTGCCAGCAGCCCCCCTGCTTGACTCCGGCACTGCTTCGGCTTCTCCCCAGCCCTAACAAAGACAATGGACTGCCTTGTTGGTTGATGGTATTTACTGGTGGAGATTCCTGTGCTGATGGCCTCTGCAATGACCCGCAGTACTTGGTCATGGCGCCAGCGGTAGCGCCCGTCCCCCAGTGCCCTTGGGCAGCAGCTGAGGATGTGTTGCAGTGATCCAGGACTCCGGCAAAGAGGGCAGAGATGATTCTCCGCCAAGCCCCAGCAAAAGAGGGGCAAATCTTGCAGGTGCCTGGGAATGCCAGCAGCAACCTTGAAGAAGTTTCATCGTGCAAAATGTGCCAAGATAAGAACACATGCACAAAAAGTAATTATTCTCACATACACACACACACATAGACAACAAGTACAGCTTGTGCAACTGCTTGCTTCCCCCTCCACTTAGAGTTGCACGACCATGTATTAGGGACCTCCTAAAGAAAATAAAAAGAGAGGAGCATGAATGGCATACTCAGGGTGGACCGGCATGTCACTGGGTATGTTGTTTCACTCTCCTCGCTGCGAGTAACTTTGAATATTGTTGTCTGTCTCTTCTGTATTTAAGTGTTTTTACAAGTGTCCCAGGAGTTTGAAACTGACAGGGACTCTCAATTCACACATGTGTTGGACTTTGGACTCCGTCCCTTGTATGACCATTTTTCCCCATTGACGAACTGTTTTTGTGTTGGTGCCGGATGCACAGCTGGCACTGTGGCTAAGCTGGTCAAAGTGCCTGTCTAGTAAACATGTGATCCTGGGTTCAAATCCCAGCAGTGCCTGGGTGCTTGGTCAGTGAAACTTTGGCAGCTGATTTGTGAACCATGTCCTTCTTTTTGTCACTTGCCCTTCAAGAACGAATTGACGTTGCATCCACAGCTGACATGATTGTTGTGGATCCCATTACGCCAGAAGGTGCTTGAATCCAAAGAGTATGACATTGTGATCATTGTGTCATTCAGCGCTACTTTGCAGAGGCTCATCCACTTGACAGTTTAATTTTTTTTCTCTTACAGTGTGTCCCCACGTGGCATTGGTGGTTCAGTGGTAGAATTCTCAGACATTTGCTGCCAGCCAATCAGGATGCGACACAGACGTCAGACAAGCAAAGACACTCGCCTGCCACACGGGCATGATTACCATTACCATTACCATCTATCAGGGATGGCAACTGAATTAAGAATCAATGCCAGAAACCTGCCACAGGATTTCAGATAATGTTTTGATGCAGACTGGTCATGATGCCTCTGAAGTTCACCAAAGCAGACCTGACTTAAAGTGACTACACTTCCAAAGTTCCCAGTGATGACTGAACCTCTCGCTCCTTGTTTCCGTGAGAAACTCATATCTTCAATTTAATTATTGTGAATTGTGTTTACCCACAGTCCTGGAAGATCGCAAAGGTGCTAGGTCGAAAAGGTTTACTTAAACAAGTTATTCCTTGTGTGCTGTTGTAGTCTCTGTCACGCAATTGGTCAGCGCGTTTGGCTGTTAACTGAGAGGTTGGTGGTTTGAGCCCACCCAGGGACTCTCAATTCACACGTGTTGGACTTTGGACTCCCTCCCTTGTATGAACATTTTTCCCCATTGGCGAACTGTTTTTGTGTTGGTGCCAGATGCACAGCTGGCACTGTGGCTAAGCTGGTCAAAGTGCCTGTCTCGCACTGTATCTTCAATTTAATTATTGAGAATGGCGTTTACCCACAGTCCTGGAACATCGCAAAGGTGCTTGGTCGAAACGATTTACTTCAACAAGTTATTCCTTGTGTGCACGGTCATCTCCTTGGCCTTCTCGGTGTTGAGGATGAAGGAGCAGAAATCTTCTGGCATAGTGTACTTGACCACAGAAGGAGGACCAACTGAGCTATCCAGGCCTTTGTAGAATGAGGACAACTCACAAACTGAAATCTTCTGGCATACTGTGCTTGACCTTGCAGAGAGGAGAGCTTCTTCTCTGGCTCTGAACAAAGGCGGTCGCATCTTTCCCCTGTCCTCCCTATCCCTTATCTTCCCTGCTTTGTTGTCCCTTGGTACTTTATGGAAACGATGTGAGGTGCCTGGCTTTTAACTAGCCGTGGAAAGACTTGTGTAGCCCCTCACACAAACCACGTGTCTTCCTCCCATGCACATGTTGCCAGCTGATCCTTGACATCAGCAACATTGTGGTTCTAGGACAATGGGGTCACCTGCCCCCATTGGTCTTTTCCAAGCAGTCACGGTGGCCGAGAGGTTAAGGCGTTGGACTTGAAATCCAATGGGTTTTTTTCTGTGACGCTTTGGTTGGGCATTTGTTGCCGCCATGCTGTTTACCTTGTGGTGGAGTACTGTTGGTTATGAGGGCCGGGGTGTTGTCGACGGGGGCTTTTGTTGTTCTTTCACGGTCTGCATTCTCTACACTGGTGGTCTAAATTTTGGGTAGAGGATAATGGGGTCCACTGTCCCCATTGATCTGCTTCTTGCAGTCTCGGTGGCCAAGAGGTTTGTTGCCACTCTGCTTTGACATGCTGTTTTCTTTACCTCTCCCCGGTCTTTCAGCGGCCTTGTCGAGGGTGTTTCACAGGTGGGTGGGTGGTGTGATGTTGGATATGGGGGCCAGTGGGTTGTCGCCGTTTTGTTGTTCCTGGAGCACATGAAGAAGAGTGGCCAGTACGGGGGGTTGAACCCATGACCTTGGCATTATTAGCACCACACGCTGACCAACTGAGCTAACCGGGATAACGGCAGAGAGCTGCTGGAATGACAAGGTGCTACGAATTGCGTATCGGGCGAGCCTCAGCGTCTGGGTCTCATCCCGAGCGGCCAGCTCATCTTGCACTTGTTGGCTGAGGCTCGCCCGATATGCGCTCCGCAGCACCTTGTCATTCCAGCTGCTCTCTGTCGCTATCCATTCGACTCGACAACCGGCTGCGGGAGCGCAGCGCACAGCGGAGGGCGGAGCCTCTCCAACCCACAGGTCGGCTCCAAATCCCACCTCCTGGGGCTCTTCCGGCACCACTCCTCCCTCCCTGCTCCAGCAGCGGAGCGCCGTCTTACGACGTCGGGAGTGTCGTCCCCATGCAACTGGGAGCCAGTCGCCTTTCGTCAGCGGAGAGGAGTCACCGCCTATGCCTGTGGCTGTGCCTGTGCCTGTACTGTGGGAGTCCTATACACGATTTCCCGCTGTCCAGTTCGCCCAGCACGCCAACGCTCTTCCTCCACCAGGGATATTCCCCAGCTGCTTGCACTGCCCGCTCCAACCACAACCTCTCAATTCACACGTGTTGGACTTTGGATTCCCTCCCTTGTATGATTTTTTTTCTCTTACAGTGTGTCCCCACGTGGCATTGGTGGTTCAGTGGTAGAATTCTCACTTGCCAAGCGGGAGGCCCGGGTCCGATTCCCGGGTCCGATTCCCGGCCAATGCAACAGGGCTGTTTTTATACCTTTCATCGGTGGTCGTGTTGAAAAAAGTGCAAAGACCCTTTTCGGGACCAACACATGACCTCTGAATTCGATCAGAAAAGTCACACCTAACCACCTGAGACTTGATTATCTCAAAAACACTGTCAAAAGTGGCATTCTCATCCACAGCGTGTTTGAGCCTGCAACCTCAATGAGACGCCGTTGAACGCTCGGCCGTACTCACTCGCCCTAAAACAACAAGACCTTTGATAGCTCAGTTGGAAGAGCGGATGACTATAGTGTTTCAAGCTTGAATCCTGAGGTCCCAATATCAAGTCTGGCTCGAAGGACAAGCCGTTTGCTTATGTTATGTCTGCCAGGAAAGAATGGCAATAACGTCTACCGTCATTTTCCATTGCATTTGCATTTGTGGTTAAGGCGATGGACTAGAAATCCATTGGGGATTCCCCGCGCAGGTTCAAATCCTGCCGACAACGTGCGATTTAGGGGGCACTCGGGGTGTCAAGACACCTGAACAGCTCACAGCTTCCAGCTCGCAACTCCCTTGTGGAAGGACCACAATGGGTCATCCTGAATAGCAGGTCATCATAGCTGCCTTCCTGGGGTCCACTGCTTGAAGCACACGCCTCACGTCATGCTCTCCTACAGTTAATGGGGGGGTCCGTCGTGGGGCCGGGAGGGGCTGGGGGCAGGGCTGGAGAAGATGAGTATCGCTGTGGTGTTTCAAAGCGGGCAAAGAAACTGTTGAGTTCCTGTCTTCTCTGCCAGAGACATGCTCAGGTCTCCTGACATCACATCACGTCCTCTGAAGTTAGTGATGCTCTGCAGCCGTGCTTTATGTTTGAGCAAACATGATCAAGAGTGTTTGCTCCTCGCGTTGGACACTTGACATGCTGATGAAACTTCGGGAGTACAGTCTTTATTTATTTATTTTTTTATTATTTTTTTTTGTCCCGTCCAGCCATTGGGGCAGATAGTATTGTTGAGAACAGAAAAGAAGAAGAGAGAAGAGAAAGGTGGGGTCGGGGGCGGGGGGGGGGGGGGCAGTAGAGGGAGAGACAAAAACAGCAGCAACAAGAATTCCCAAAACAACAACAGTGACAAACAGAACAGTTAAATGTCAATGATGGCTAAGGGTCACACTGGAGATGATATCAGTGAAATGAAACAGTCCAACTTACCAGTAGCAATAGTAACGATGAAGACATGTCCCATGATAGTAAACACAATTGCAACCATAAAGTTACAGTAATTAAAATCTCACTGCTTGACATCATTATTACTGTAATAATAGCATACCAATACTATATAAACATCAGGGATAAGATAGTAGATTGTATAGAGAAGCACCCATGTGCTGTGAGTGCCCATATGGAGGTGTGTTGTGTATGTGAATGCGAGTGTGTGAATGTGTAATTGTCACTGAGAATGACAAAAGGAGAGAGACTGCCTTCTACCGCCCAGCAAACCCCGCCCCGCGCAGCCAGGTCAAGCCCCCACCGCCAGAGATCCTCCGGCCCCGTGGGTGTGGGCAAAGCCAGGGCCGACTCCCCAAGACCCGCCCCCGAAGCAACTCCCCGAAGAGACCAGCAAGAGGCCATGGAGGAGCAATCCCAACCGGCAACAGGGCGCCAGCAGGCCGGAGGAGAGCCGCACCCCCGAGACCAGCGGGAGACCATACCCCACTAGGGCAGAAGGGCATCGAAGGCCACACACCCGTGGGCACAGGGGCGCCCCCGCCGGCCGGAAGGGAGTCCGTCCACGGCCGGAGGCACCGCCTCCCGCCCCCCACACACCCCCAGGAAGCAGAACCAGGCCCGCCCCAGGTAACCCCAGGCCCGACCACCGACATAGGACCGCCCCGGCCAGGACAGAAGAGGCCCGGGCACACTGCCCCATGGAGGACCGGGCGGTTGAGATGGAACGCCCTACGCCAGACCCCCGCAGAGCCCCCCCCCGTATATCTACATGGCCATATACCCACATACACACCCACACATATACATATATATATACATATATATATATATATATATATATAATTATAATAAAACTAATCATTATTTATCTAAGTATTTAAAACAATAAATACATAAAATAAACTCAGACACATGCACACCCCATCCACTCAATACACACACATGCTGTGGACGTCCCCGGGTGGGGCGTCCGGGGCATCACAGAGCGGGGGACCCAGGGGTCCCAGACCCACAACCAGGCCCCGAGCCCAGGGAGGTACGGACCGCCAAGGCATAGCACCCCCAGACTCCCCTCGACCACGGCATCAGGGCTACGGCAGTGTGGCAGACAAAGGAGCGGGCAAGGGGAGGAGGCCCGCACATGAACAAGCGGAGGGGGCGAGCAGGCGAGTGGTGAGGCGCTCCACTGCGCCGGCCGACATCCGCCGGGCAGCTCACCCCCGTGAGGGAGAGCCATAGCTCCAAGTCACGGGGAGGCCAAGCACCAGAGCCGAGGGGTTAAGACCACCGACGGACCCCACCATCCACCGGGAGGGCCAGCGGGACCCCCAGGAAGGCCAGGCAGACCAGACCAAAATATCCTGCAGCCCAGGGCACCCCGAGCGAGCCGCCAAGCCCCAGCAGCCAGCGGGCCAATCGCGGGGGTAGGCAGTAGGCTCTCCGGTCCAGCCCGCTACATCTGTGTGTGTGAAGATGGTATTGTGTAGATAGTGCAATTAAAAATTGGCCTGCCCCATATGGCTGACCTATGTGTGTGGTGTATGTGTATGTGTGTGTGTGTGTGGAGGGAAGCTGAGCAATGGTGGGTCCCATGCCTGCCCAGACCCCCCCCCCCCCCCCCAGAACTGAGTGTCTAAGGTGCGGTTAAAATTGAAGGGTGACCAGCCAGAGGAATGCCGAGGACAAAAGGGCATCCGCAAGGAAACCCTTCGCCCCCGGCAAAACCAGTTGCAGGCCACCCCCCAAAGTCCTACATGTATGTGAGGTGGTGCAGTGCAGCAGGGAGGATCGGGGCCCCACACACGCCCACCCCGCACTACCGGCTAACCGAGCCGGGCAAGCCAGCCGCCGGGAGCAAGCCCTGGGCCACAGGACCAACCACAAGCCCCACCCAGCCCATCGTGGCGGCCAGTCCGGCCTGCCAGCTCCCCCCCGGAGGGCCCCACCAGAGATTGAGCCAGCTACGCCACCCCCGGACCACCAGGAGCCGCGGACAAACCACACGCCCCGAGGCAGCTCCTACAACCACCAGAACAGCAGGAACCGCGCCCCGGCAACACATCCGTCACCATGGCAGCCCAGGGAGTGACACCACAGAGACCGCAGGAGAACCGGGACCCGCATGGGGAAGAGCCCAACCCCGCCCCCCGGGCTCGTGAGCCAAGAGTGCCAGGGCGGGACAGAGACACACACACCAGGCAGCAGAGCCCACCAGGCAGACGACACCCCAACAGCCGCAAAAAGTGAATGCCCCCCCAGTCCCACCCTCCACCACAGCGCTGACCCGTCTCCACCACATCTCCCATCCACCCACGGACCCGCCAAGTAGGACACCCCGGAGGCGGGAAGACCGCCACCAGACCGGAGACAGAAGGGGCCAACCAGACACCGGCAAATAGCAGGGGCCGCCCGTGAGCCACCGGCCAGCCCCACCCCCCAACCCTTGGTCGAGGCCCCCCCACGACCCAGAGCCCACCACCCCGCCCCCCAAGCAAGCCCCCCGCTAATCCCGGCCCACGCCGCGCAGAGCACCACCCCCACCGCTATCCGCCCCGCTACCCACGCACCCACAGCCAGCGCCCCCACCCGCCCGCCCCACATCCACCACAACCCCGCCATCCTCCTACCGAAGGGAGGGAAGCAGGTAATGCCCCACCCCAGCACCGCACCTCCCCACCCAGAGCCCAAGCTGCACAAACGAGACCCCCCCTCCCGTATGAGCTTACCAGGCGCCCCACCCGGGGCCATACACCTACCATACACAAAAATTAAAATTGAGAATAAAAATAATAAATGAAAAATAAAAATAAAGTAAAGTAATTGATAATAATAATAATAATAATAATCATAATAATAATAGTAATAATAATAATAGCAATAATAATAATAGTAATCATAATAATAATAACAATAATAATAATAATAATAATAATAACAATAATAGTAATAATAATAATAGTAATCATAATAATAATAATAACAATAATAATAATAATAATAATAATAATAACAATAATAGTAATAATAATGTAATAATAATAATATTTATTGATAGTTATGTATGTATAATAATGATGTATAATAACTATTGATACTTAATATATAATAATTTATATATAAATATATATATATATAAATATATAAAATATATATATAAATATATTTTCTTATTTAGATCTTTTAACTATTTTAGATATGATAATAATAAATATATACATGCATACCTACACACACACATATATAGCCATATACATACCTAAGGGGGAAGGCTCTGCAAGGGCAGCGGGGTATAACCACCCGTGCCCACACCAAGGGCAGGGCCAAAGCCTCCCATGCCCACACCCCACGGTCCCACACAGTAGCCAGGCCAGAGCACCCAGGGCAAACCCGGCCCACCCCCAGGGGCGAGGGAGGCCTCGGAGGAACCAGCGCCACCGGACGCACACAGGCCCCCCCAGCAGCAGCAGGCGCCCACCACCCACAGGATGTGGCTCCCCGTCTACCCACCACCCCGAGGGACGGCCTGCACCACCCCCGGGACGACCACCACCACCCCACCCACGCCCCATCCCCAAATCCGGACAGCCCCCCACCAACCCCCACCAGAACCTCCAGGGGGTCAGCCCAGCAGGAAGGGACAGAGATACACAGCACCCACCCGCTCACCCCCCAGACGCCAGGGCAACCCGGCGACCAAGACCATGCCCCAAGCCAGAGGAACGAGACCGCCAGGGGCAGAGACAGGCACACTCAGCCCTTCGAGAATTACATTAAGCGATTAATTTTAGAGATTAATTATTGGAGCCCATATAGATTGAAATTCTGACAGTTGTTCTTTGGATTCAGCAGACATTCTCTCAATTGCTATATGATCTAACAGAAGATTTTTGTAAAAGGCTATGTTCAGTTTTTTTTTGGATTTCCAATTGATAAGAATGGTTTTCTTGGCAATGCTTAACGCTGTGATGAGGAGTTGTGTGTGATTTGTTTCTACGTTGACTGTAGAAAGATCACCCAACAAGCATAATACAGGTGAGGAAGGAATAGAGGTCCCAAGTGCCAAAGAAAGGTCTTCGCACACTGCTTGCCAGAAATTACTAATGGGGGCACATGCCCACATGGAGTGTAAATAATCATCTACTACATGATCTGGGCAGTATACACAGATGTTGGAGTCGGTTAGACCCATTTTAAACATTCTCTGCCCTGTGTAGTGTACTCTATGAATGGTTTTGAACTGAACCAACTGTAGGTTGGGATTTTTTATTAAACGGAACGAATTAAGGCATATTTGCTTCCAGAACTCAGGGTCACAGCTTGTAGATAAATCTAGGTTCCATTTGGAGACTGGAACCCCAACGGTGTTGTCACACTTTGACAAAAGAATGTACAACTTGGATAATGTTTGGGGAGCGGCTATGTTTAAGAATTGGTCAATGGTGGGATAGCTTTCCCAAGATATGTTACGAAACCTAGCTCTAATTATGGATTTAATTTGTGAGTATTCAAGAAATGTATTCTGGCTTAACCCATACTGTGTAACAAGGTAAGTGAATGACACAAACTTTCCCCCCCCTTATGATATTTTCCAAGCAACTTATTCCTTTGTCATGCCATGTTGTAAAATCCAAGGTTTTTTTTTTAAGCAATATATCAGGGTTATTCCAGATCGGAGTGTACTGGCAAGGATTGAGCGAGGACCTAGTTATTTTTAAAAATTCCCACCAAGCTGTCAGAGTGGTTTTAATATTTATGCTTTTAAAACAATCGTGTTTCCTAAGGATTTGGCTTATGAAAGGTAAGTTAAAGATGGGGGTTTCTTGGCTAAATGATTGTTCAATGTCTAGCCATAACTGATCCAAGGGGTTAGGTTTTATCCATTTTAAGATATACTGTAGCCTATTTGCCAGGAAGTAATTGGAGAAATTTGGCAGTTCTAAGCCCCCACATTCTTTAGATTTTTGTAATGTTTTTAGGCTTATTCGTGCTGGCTTATTTTTCCAAAGAAATTTATTTATATATGAATCTAATGACTTAAACCAAGTTATAGATGGTTTGGTTGGGATCATAGAGAACAGATAATTGATCCTTGGTAATATCATCATTTTCACAGTGGATACTCTGCCCATAAGAGAGATCGGCAAAGTTCTCCAACGTTCAAGATCATCCTCAATCGATTTCAACAGTGGGGTATAATTCAAGCTGATCAGGTCTGACAGATTGGAGGAAATGTTGATGCCCAAATACCTGATATTCCCTGAACGCAGTGGTATAGAGGGGGTGCTCTGGAAAACGAAATTAATGGGCAATACTATGGATTTAGACCAGTTAATAGAGTAGTCCGAGAAGGTGCTAAAGTTATTGATGAGTGTGATAGCTTGGTGCAGTGAGAAGTGTGAGTTTTTTAGGAAGAGTAACACATCATCAACATAAAGGCTTATCTTATGATGAACATTTGTTGTCTGGATCCCTTTAATATTTCCATGTTGTCGAATTGCAGCTGCAAGAGGTTCAATGAAGATAGCAAACGAGAACGCACAATTTACAGGCTCTACGGAAGCGGCTCAAATTGCTGTTGTCGCTCTCAGCGGCCTTCCCAGCCGCAGAGGCAACTGCTTCGGATCTTTATGTCCAAGGAAGGCAAGCAGCGACACCCAAGATGGAAGCCACAACATTGTGGTTCATGGTAAACCTACCCGCACAGGCCAGCTCCTGCACTTTGAGTCCCTTCGCCCACTGGAACCCGAGCCAGAAGCTGCCAGAAGCGCAAACAAGAGAGCAGAAAATACCGGGTCACTCACTCACCGAGGGTGGCAGACGCACAATTTACAGGCTCTGACCGCCTGTGGCTATCCCACGTGTTTTTTTTTTTTTTTTTTTCCTTTTTTTGTCATAGCCAACACACAAAGGGCCACCAAACCCGACCCTGAGAAGCCAAACGGAAGACGGAAAAGCCCCTTATGCCACTGGTTTGTGGAGGAAACTTGGAAGGCCTCCACCAGACAAGATCATCGTGTCAGATTCCATCCAGCAGTTGATCAATGCGACACTCACAGGGCCCCGGGAAGCGCGCACGAAACCTGAGCATCAGGAGCCGGTGGGAGACTGCAGGAGGCAAGGCTGACAAAAAGTGGCTGACACCCTCTGGAGACCGGCTGCTGCGAGGGAAACGGGGTCCACGGAGTGCGCAGACACAGTGCCCCGCTACCACGAGCCATTTCCTCTGCAGAATTACTGCTCAGGGGGCACCAAACGTGAGCACGTTCAGTGCATTTCTTTCAGCATCATCCACCAGATGCACCCTGCCAGAGTCTGCTGTTGCTGTTTACACAAGAAGGAGAAGTGCACCGTTCCTGGAAGCGCTGCAATACCAGGTCGATGCGTGGAGCGGATGGCGCAAGCCCCAATCGCAGCTCCCTGTTCCAAAAAGCAATTTAATATTTAGTCCCCTGTTGGGGGACGTATCAGATATTAAACTGATAAGAACAGATTTTTTTTTTTTTTGAAACTGTTTATTGTCACTAATACAAAATTTCACCACATTTCATTATTTTTGAAAACTGCCCTTTAAAAAAAAAGTAAAATACACACCACATTTAATATAAAAGTAAACAACTTTTTGTTTTTGTTAAAAACTAGTTCTGTGGGCAGTAAAATGTGTAAAATTTCTACAAAACCTTTTAAAATATCATAAAAACAGATTTTTTTTTTTAAACTGTTTATTGTCACTAATACAAAATTTCACCACATTTCATTATTTTTGAAAACTGCCCTTTAAAAAAATGTAAAATACACACCACATTTAATATAAAAGTGTTCAATTAACTTTTTGTTTTTGTTAAAAACTAGTGCTGTGGGCAGTAAAATGTGTAAAATTTGTACAAAACATTTTAAAATATCATAAAAAAGAAGCTTCAATGTCTTCTGTTGTACAGGAGCGCAGTGAGTCCTTATCAATGGTCTCTACATCCCACTCTCCCAGACAGCTAATCTCCAGGACACTGTCAGGGTACCCTCAGACCCTTATCCGTCTTCTCTGTCTCCTCCTTCTTCTCTCGGAGAGTCAGGCTGCCGCTGCCGAGACCTTTTCCGTGAAGCTCCGGGTGCCACCTCCGGGTGGGCACAGACGATTCTTCTTTGTGGCTGTGTCCTTGGCCTGCCGCTTGCAGCTGCCAGAGTTGCTGCAGCCATTCGGATCACAGCCACGGGGGGGATCTGTCTGTGCCTCCTTACCAGCAAGTTGCGGGAGGTCCAGATGGCGTCTTTGATGGCGGCGAGGGTGAGCCACTGCTTTCCGAAGTCTTTGTAGGTTGACTTCTGGTGGCTCACCCCGTAGAGCACAAGCTTTTCATTTAGGACCTCCCTTGCTGGCAAGTCCGGGAAATTTAGGTCGCCGGCTGTCGCCCACAGGTCTACGGCAGCACTGCACTCCCAGAGGAGGTGCCTCACCGACTCCGGTGCGCCACAACCCGGTCGGGGGCAAGTTGGGTTCGCTGACATTCGTGGGCCACCATCCATGACAGGTCCCGAAGTCTGTTTGGGAGAGCAGGATGGTTCACGTTGCGCCAAACCGATGTGGGCTCGCCGAATGCAAGCCCGCGCACTGGACTCACTGGGTCCCGCTCCTGCACAACAGAAATGACAGAGCGATGATTTCTTAAAATGTCAAATGTTTGTCTTTCCAAACTAAAATGCTTTAAAAAAGTCCCCATAAATATACATGCCGGTGGTAAGTCAAAAGCCACAGGTATTGCCAGATCCATTGGAATCATTTACAGCCTTATTAAGTAGGAGCCCATCCAGCAACGCACCAAGGCCCTGGTCCCGGTAGCACTGGATGGGCCCACAGCATTTTCCATGTGCAATGATGTGTATCTTGCGCCTAAATTAGTTTCAGATATGATTTTTGAATTGAAAAAATATAAAATGGCGTAAGATTTAAATAACTGCTTTAAAATTTACACTGTGGTTAAGATATTTCTTGTGAGTGAGGCTCCTCCTTCACTCCAGTGGGTGAGGGTTGGAGGGGAAGAGCCTCCCTTCCCGGCCGACGTCTGGGTGTCGGTCGTTCCTGGAGTCTGCCATTAAAAGTTCGCTTCTCACGAGGGGTTGACTGCAAAACAATATTTAAAAAGGACAATTCATTCGGGGAGCCCGAGGGGAAGACTCGAGGCTCCTCCAATGAAGAACTGTCAGAGAGAGCCTCAGGCCTTCCCCGCTTCTCTGATAAAACAGAGGAATCCGACAGCTCTGAAGCTAGTCTTTTTGCTTGTTGGCCGCTTGGTGGGATGGGTTCTTCTTCAGATTCAGGTGATGGTAGGCTGACTTCCAGGTGAGTGCACCCTTCGCTTGCCAGCAAACCACTCTGAGTCATGGATTCTGGGGCCTCTGTAAGCCCCTCCCTCTGTCCCGCCTCACCTGTTTCTCCTCCAATCACAGGTTTTGGCGGGAGATTTGAATTATTTTGGGTCTCAACAGCCATATTGGCCCCAGCATTTTCCTCTCCATTTTTCTGTTCTTTTCCAGCCTTTAGCTTGTTGGCAAAGGATTTCGGGCAGTCTCTGAAGAGATGGTTTGAGTCTCCACAGAGGTTGCACTTTCTGCCATTGGTACATTGTTCAAAAGTATGTCCAATTTCTCTACATTTCCGACACACAGTCTGCTGACATGCCTCTGCCAGGTGCCCGTGCTCTCCACACTTGCGGCAGAGCTTGGGCTGACCCTGGTAGTGTATGTAGCCTCGGTTTTCTCCCAGAACTATCATTGATGGGAGATGTTTCAGACCCTGGAAGCCCTGAGGGTCCTGCCATTGCTGGATGGGGACCCTCCAGGCGCAGTTCCAGATGCCATCTTCATCCCTCACCTTCATAGCCTGGCCTTTAACCGTGCAATATCTTCCCAGCCAAAAGCAAATGTCATCTGCGGTCACTGTCTCATTAAACATTCTAACA